>NC_092124.1:3631096-3827139 GCF_045679555.1 Salvelinus alpinus | reverse complement strand
GCATAGACTAGGAATTTGATATATTTTGCTGCCATTAGGATTGTCTGTTTGTTTCATATCTGCAAAGTAGTTAAACACGCTGTCACTTCAACCTACCTTTGTAACATCTGCTCGCACTGCACTGGCACATCTACCTGTTCCTCATCCTCTTGCTTGTCCTCCACCTCCCTGTCCTCTGTTTCTCTTGTGAAAGTTTTTAAACCACCCTTTGCCTTACATTTACATTTACATTTAAGTCATTTAGCAGACGCTCTTATCCAGAGCGACTTACAAATTGATGACAGCTTTGCACACTCTTGGCAAGAAATTCCACAAATTAACTTTCAACAAGGCACACCTGTTAATTGAAATGCATTCCAGGTGACTACCTTATGAAGCTGGTTGAGAGAATGCCAAGCGTGTGCAAAGCTGTCATCAAGGCAAAGGGTGGCTACTTTGAAGAATCTCAAATATAAAATATATTTTGATTTGTTTAACACTATTTTGGTTACAACATGATTCCATATGTGTTATTTCATAGTTTTGATGTCTTCACTATTATTCTACAATGTAGAAAAAAATTAAGAAAAACCCTTGAATGAGTAGGTGTACCCAGTGGTGGAAAAAGTACCCAATTGTGATACTTGAGTAAAAGTAAAGATACCTTCATAACAAATTACTCAAGTAAAAGTGATTGTTAGACTGAATATTCCTTTGAGAAAGTTATTAATTACACTTTGGATGGTGTATCAATACTCCCAGTCACTACAAATATACATGTGTCCTTTTTAACTCAGCTGCTGGAGAGGAAGGAAACCGCTCAGGGATTTCACCATGAGGCCAATGGTGACATTAAAGCAGTTACATAGTTTAATGGCTGTGATAGGAGAAAACTGAGGATGGATCAACAACATTGTAGTTACTCCACATACTAACCTAATTGACAGAGTGAAAAGAAAGAAGCCTGTACAGAATACAAATATTCCAAAACGTGCATCCTTTTTGTAACAAGGCAAAGCAATAAATGTTTGTCCTGAATACAAAGTGTTATTCTTAGGGCAAATCCAATACAACACATTACTGAGTACCACTCTCCATATTTTCAAGCATAGTGGTGGCTGCATCATGTTATGGGTACGCTTGTAATTGTTAAGGACTGGGGGGGGGTTTCAGGATAAAAAATAAATGGAATGGAGCTAAGCAAAGCCAAAATCTTAGAGGAAAACCTGGTTCTGCTTTCCACCAGACACTGGGAGATGAATTCACCTTTCAGCAGGACAATAACTTAAAACACAAGGCTGCAGTTGCTTTCCAAGAAAACAATGAATGTTCCTGAGTGGCCAAGTTATCGTTTTGGCTTAACTCTATTTGAAAATCTATGGCAATGATCAACAACCAATTTGGTAGAGCTTGAAGAATTTTGTAAAGAATAACGGGCAAATGTTGCATAATCCAGGTGTGGAAAGCTTTTAGAGACTTACCCAGAAAGACTCACAACTGTAATCCCTGCCAAAGGTGCTTCTACAAAGTATTGACTCAGGGGTGTGAATACTTATATAAATAAGATATTTTTTATGTCAATTTCAATAAATTGTATTTTAAACATGTTTTAATTTTGTCATTATGGGGTATTGTGTGTAGTGAGAATATTTTTTTTTTTGTTATCCATTTTGAATTGAGACTGAAACACAACAAAATGTGGAGTAAGTCAAGGGGTATGAATACTTTCTGAAGACATTGTAGTTAGCTAGAATTTTTTTGCACAACTGTACTGATTAGCTAGCTAACTAAGGTTAGCAGGTGCAGTCAATTACAGATACTTAAAGGAGAGAAAGCTAGCTCTTGCGGAAATACTAGGCTTGCCAGCGTACACTGTAACAATTCTGACGGTTCTCTTTTTGGAGATAAATCTAGAAAATCGTGGGAAATATACATTAAAGACCCAATTTAGTCAAAAATGTGATTTCCTATGTTTTATGTATTAAACACAATAATAATACTGTGAAATTGTGAAAATTATGATAATGCCCTATAGTCTAAGAGCGGTTTGAAAACAGCCTGTTTTGGGAGGGATGGAGTTTTGGCCTGCCTGGCGATATGGCTAAGAAACTATTTTTGTTTCTCTTTGACCATTTTAATTGAAAACAATCATAATAATGTATTTGACTGTTATGCAGAAATTATTTGATTTTGAGATTAAAATGTCTGCATTGGACCTCCTAGCTATTGGTGCTACTAGCTAGCTAGCTAGTTATATACGGCTGCCAGGTGAACTGGCACAGATAAATTTAAAGGGCTCGAGCTATTGATACATTTGTTGCAATTTTCATAGACGAGCCAGACCATACCTTTAGTGAGCCAGACCAGTGATGCAGAGGCATGTTGAGCTCACACTTTTCCGAATGAGAATTCAAAAATAAATAAAAATTATTTAAAAAATAATAAATATAATAAACAAAATAATACACATGTACTATTTAAATCTCTCAGCCAAACATCAGAATTCATTGAGAAAAGTTCATAAATATCTTCTGCTCAGTTACAAACAGTTTATATTTAAATTATTGATTTGAAATCCAAGTCACTTCCTGAATTGACTGATTTGAAAATGGAATTGACACAAATCAAATCAAATTTTATTTACATTTACATTTAGCTGACGCTCTTATCCAGAGCGACTTACAAATTGGAAAGTTCATACATATTCATCCTGGTCCCCCCGTGGGGAATGAACCCACAACCCTGGCGTTGCAAGCGCCATGCTCTACCAACTGAGCCACACGGGACATATTTGTCACATACACATGGTTAGCAGATGTTAATGCGAGTGTAGCGAAATGCTTGTGCTTCTAGTTCCGACAATGCAGTAATAACCAACAAGTAATCTAACCTAACAATTCCACAACTACTACCTTATACACACAAGTGTAAAGGGATAAAGAATATGTACATAAAGATATATGAATGAGTGATGGTACAGAACGGCATAGGCAAGATGCAGTAGATGGTATAGAGTACAGTATATACATATGAGATGAGTAATGTAGGGTATGTAAACATAAAGTGGCATAGTTTAAAGTGGCTAGTGATACATGTATTACATAAAGATGGCAAGATGCAGTAGATGATATAGAGTACAGTATATACATATACATATGAGATTAGTAATGTAGGGTATGTAAACATTATATTAAGTGGCATTGTTTAAAGTGGCTAGTGGTACATTCTTACATAATTTCCATCAATTCCCATTATTAAAGTGGCTGGAGTTGAGTCAGTATGTTGGCAGCGGCCGCTAAATGTTAGTGGTGGCTGTTTAACAGTCTGATGGCCTTGAGATAGAAGCTGTTTTTCAGTCTCTCGGTCCCTGCTTTGATGCACCTGTACTGACCTCGCCTTCTGGATGATAGCGGGGTGAACAGGCAGTGGCTCGGGTGGTTGTTGTCCTTGATGATCTTTATGGCCTTCCTGTGACATCGGGTGGTGTAGGTGTCCTGGAGGGCAGGTAGTTTGCCCCCGGTGATGCGTTGTGCAGACCTCACTCCCCTCTGGAGAGCCTTACGGTTGTGGGCGGAGCAGTTGCCGTACCAGGCGGTGATACAGCCCGACAGGATGCTCTCGATTGTGCATCTGTAGAAGTTTGTGAGTGCTTTTGGTGACAAGCCGAATTTCTTCAGCCTCCTGAGGTTGAAGAGGCGCTGCTGCGCCTTCTTCACAACGCTGTCTGTGTGGGTGGACCAATTCAGTTTGTCCGTGATGTGTACACCGAGGAACTTAAAACTTTCCACCTTCTCCACTACTGACCCGTCGATGTGGATAGGGGGGTGCTCCCTCTGCTGTTTCCTGAAGTCCACAATCATCTCCTTTGTTTTGTTGACGTTGAGTGTGAGGTTATTTTCCTGACACCACACTCCGAGGGCCCTCACCTCCTCCCTGTAGGCCGTCTCGTCGTTGTTGGTAATCAAGCCTACCACTGTAGTGTCATCCGCAAACTTGATGATTGAGTTGGAGGCGTGCATGGCCACGCAGTCGTGGCTTGGGTTTGAAACCAATCTCACTCCAGAACAGGGACCCAGACTTTTGGGGGCCTAAGGGCAATTCTACACATTTTAGGGGCGGAGAGAACTCAAGGTCAAGAATCTCAAAGCCATGGTTCTCATTGTCATTTGGGTGGGCATTCTAGTTTTTCTGTTTCTTTGTTGGGCGGGTATGGTTCCCAATCAGAGGCAGCTGTCTATCGTTGTCTCTGAATGGGGACCATACTTAGGCAGCCTTTTTTCCACCTTTAGTTTGTGGGATCTTGTTTTTGGTTAGTTGCTGTGTTAGCGCTACAAAACTTTACGTGTCGTTTATTCTTTCTTGTTTTTGGTGTTCATTTAATAAATGTATGATGTACGCCTACCACACTGCACCTTGGTCCAATCCATCTCTAAACGAACGTGACACTCATAGTTAAAACTTGGCACCTTATGATCTCTGAATTCCTGAGTTTGGTTTAGACCTTCGCAAAGAACATGAAAGTTTTAGAGTTGATACTTTTTGGGGTTATTCCATTGGTTCAATTGCGCAGGGCAAACTAAATCAAGAGCATCTCAAGTAACTGAATGTATTTGAACCAGGTCTGATTTGTTCCTTCTCCCCACTTAATTAACTTAATTAACAATAATTATTTGTAACTGATAATCTGCTACATAAAAGTTTATCATCAGCATAATCATCATCATCTTCATCCACTGCCCTCCCTCCGTCCGTCCGTCATCATCATCATCTCCCCTCCTCTCCCCCCTCCTCTCCTCTCACCCCAGTTTGACAGCAACGGGGACGGGCGCATCACCTTGGAGGAGCTGAAGGACAGCATGAAGGCCCTGCTGGGCGAGAAGCTGAAAAAGGGCGAGCTGGAGGAGATCCTCCAGGACATCGACCTCAACAAGGATGGCGGAATAGACTTTGATGGTGAGGGGATTTGGGAAGGAAGGTGGATAGGGGGGGGGGGGGGGGGGGGGGGCGGTAGAGGAGAGAGGGAGGGGGTAAGAGGGACGGAGAGGATAAGTGTCAAGAGAGGGGAGAGAATGAGGGAGGAGACGAGAAAGGATAGGAGAGGGAGGGGACAGAAAAAAATGTAGGTCCTAGCAGAGAGGAAGAGAGTGCAGAGATGAGGACAGTGGAGGTAAGGTGTGTGGATAACCCAATCCAATCTTATCAGTAGTGCATTAAGGCAATCATTACAGTGCACATATTGTGGACATGAGTCGGGTATGGTTGCTCATGGTCACGTGATGAGGTAGCCCCGCCTACGAACTTGAAAAGCAGTGTCTGCCCTTAGACCAAATGGGAATTTCCTCTTGGTCTAATGGTCTAAAACAGGGTTCCCCAACTGGTTGCACGCGTGCCGAATTTGGCACATGGTTGATTTTATTTGGCCCAGTGTTTTCTGAGCCTCAAAAATAGATATTTTTTTTTTTTTTTTTTTTTTTTTTGGACATAAAATACTTAAAAACACCAGGAAATTAGCTCTAAGTGATTTTAATTTCGGAAATCGCATAATAGAGAGATGTATGTGATCACATATAAACGTAAGCAAGGTTTAAAATGATTATGTTTTAGTCAAATATTATATCTGTTTGGGCTTCTTGCGGCCAATTTGGAGTCTACAAATGATTTGTAATTATGTTCCGGCTCCCTGACCATCCATTCAAGAAAAAAAACTGCTTGCGGCTGAATCTAGGTGATGATCCCTGGTCTAAAATGTTGGTTCCTCCTGTGGGAGATCCGGGTTCATATCCTGCGTGTTACATTGGCGCCCAACGTGGGGGCGGTCTCTTGTGGGGAAGGAGGTGTGAATGTAGCGAGCATGGTTGCTAATGGTCACGTAATGAGGTAGCCCTGCCTGCGGGGGAATCTTATTTTGGTCTAAGACGGTTACTCCCGTGGGAGACCCGGATTCATGCATGCACAGTCACACATGGCACAAACACCTTTGGTCTGCGCAAGGACTGTATGCATGCAAATGGATACACACACTTAACTCTCAGTTATGCCACACTTCACACGCTTTCAAACCAGCACACACACACACACGTCTCAATAACTATAAAACAAGACCGATCTCATGTCCCTCAGTAATCCCCCCACAAACGCAATCAAAGCCAATCAAACGAAGGCCATAATCAATAATAATAATTGGAAACATGTGGATGGGAGTCTCTGTAAGCAGGGGATCAATAAGGAGGTGGCCCACGCATTATCAACAATTAGCCCTCTTGGGGTGATAGAACTAGCCTATTCCCTCTTGCTGAGCCCTTCAGCCATCTCGTCATTCACTTGTTGAAGTTGCACACCTATAGCTCTAGAAGACCAGACATTGTCTGAGATCCAAATGCCACCCTATTCCATACATAGTGCACTACTTTAGGGAATAGGGTGCCATATGGGACACAGTCATAGAAGTCATTCAACAGTCATGTCCTTAAAGAAGCATAATGGAAAATGTAACCAGAATTGACTGAGGGACTGAAATGATGAGATGGGTGGGTCCTGCCTATGGTTGTTTAATGGCTACTACTGGCTGGAGCCATGGTGTGATTGACAGGTGGATAGATGGATGTTTGATTGTCAGGTGGGAGGCATGCTGAGGGTGCAGGTGACACGATGAGATCGGTTATGCTTGGTTAACCGATTGGTTCGGAGAACTTTACAGACAGGGAAACAGAGATGTAGGAGAGGGATGATGGGATGCAACCTGGTCTCAGAGCATTTCGTATGATTCTGTATGTAAATCCGAGACACTCCATTTAGTATTACATTTACATTTAAGTCATTTAGCAGACGCTCTTATCCAGAGCGACTTACAAGTTGGTGCATTCACCTTATGATGTCCAGTGGAACAACCACTTTACAATAGTGCATCTAACTCTAAGGGGGGGGGGGGGGGTTAGAAGGATTACTTTATCCTATCCTAGGTATTCCTTAAAGAGGTGGGGTTTCAGGTGTCTCCGGAAGGTGGTGATTGATTCATTAATGGTATGCATTAATTTGTGGATATCCATCACCCATTTTGTATGATATTATCAGGTTTCAGGTATGATCCTAATGCAGACAGTGTCGAAGAAACAAAAGTGTATTTCTAGTACAGGGGCTGGCAAACGACAGGTCAAAGGCAGGCAGAGGTCAGTAATCCAGAGAGGCTGCAAAAGGTCCAGAACAGCAGGCAGTCTCAGGGTCAGGGCAGGCAGGGGTCAATAATCCAGTGAGGTGGGGCAAGGTATAGAACTACAGGCAGGCTCAGGGTCAGGGTAGGTAGAACGGTCAAACCGGGACGGACTAGAAAACAGGAGCAAGAACAGACAGGAACAGAGGAACAAACGCTGGTAGGTTTCACGAAACAAAATGAATTGGCAATGGACAAACAGAGAACACAGGTATACATACACAGGGGATAATGGGGAAGATGGGCGACTCCTGGAGGGGGATGGAAACAAGCACAAAGACAGGTGAAACAGATCAGGGTGTAACAGATATGTTGTGAATTACAATTCGTATTACATGTTACGAATTTGCAAAACATATGATATATTACGAATTCTAGTAGGTGGCTAATGTTAGCTAGCTCGCTAATGCTAGCTAGGCGTTAGGGTTCAGTTTAGGAGTTAGGTTAAAGGGTTAGGCGAAGGGTTAGCTAAAAGGGTTAAGGTTAGGGGAAGGGTTAACTTACATGCTAAGTAGTTGCAAAGTAGCTAAAAAGTAGTAAGTAGTTGAAGATTTGCTAAAATGCTAAAGTTGTCTGTGATGAGATTTGAACTAGCAAACTTTGGGTTGCTAGACATTCATGTTATACACCTACCCATCCACCTTAAGTAACAATCTTTCTTATGTAACCATACCAAAAACGTAACATATCATACTAAATGGAGTGAGTTGGCTTTACGAACAGAATTATACGAAATGTTCTGAGACCAGGTTGTGGGATGAATTCCAATTCAACCCCTATAGTCTCAATATCAACCGTATGTACACGTACAGTATTGATCGGAGGGGGGGTCAGGTGGGTTTAAGCAATATTCCATGTGATTGGTTGGGTGTAGATTACAGTATATTGCTTCATACCTGTCCAATTCTTCCAGATATAATTGTGCCTGGGGCCATTGGCAGGTAGGGGTATGGGCTTGGGGTCGATTTGGAAAAGCGAATTGGACACAAATTAACTGGTTACACTTTATTTTACAGCCCCACTATGTACCGCGTTTTAACTGAGGTCGTTACACCTACTGAATTATTTGGATTACTATAAAGTACACACGTTTTGTTTTTGTAAATACATGGTCCATTGAGCACAAACACTACTGTAAAAATGACTGTCATATAGAACTGTAAAATCAAGGGTCCCCCTCAAAACTAAAATGGTCCCATCCTCACCCCCCCCACCCCCCGCAGACAGAATGGAATTGACTTTGTCATTATTATCACACCGTGACTTCTAATGGCATCCAATGCATTTTAATGAGGGCAGATGTAACATGGGGTTTGTGTCTTATGTTGTCCCCTGCAATATCCAGAGCCCCCTGGTTCTAATCAATGTATCTGGTGCGGTGTCTGTCTCCGTCTCCCCCTGCAGAGTTTGTCATGATGCTGTCCTCGCGGTAGCAAGCCTCAGCCACCAAGCAAACAAACTAACAAGATGCACTGGATGAGGTCTGGATCACCGAAGAAGTGGCATCATTCTTGTGTCAATTTCCTGTAGCGTTGTGCATGATTTTGCATATTCATCAGATTTTACATCTGAATGGTTTTGCGGTGTGTAGACTTCGATTGTAAGATATCAATTTAGGTCAAATTGTTGCCTTTTTTATTTTTTTTTACAATAAAACTGATTTAAGCAATGCAGCAGAGGACGAAGGGTGAGTTATGAAACATGACTACTGTTACATCGCTCTTACATAGCAGTGGTGAGTCTATGTCGCCACCTTGTGGAAACATTCTAAACAACCAATTGAACAGATTGCACTGAACGTACCAAGCATTTCCAGATGACGTAACACCCAATGCATAACACTGGGATCGGATGGTTACATTGGCAATGGGTTACATTTAGTCCATACGTTAACATAATACCACTTGAGGCTTCAGGTTGAAAAAAAATGAGTTAATTTATTATTGAAAATGGATAACTTAAAACATTCGGGAAAAAAACATGATCTGTCCAAAAACAAAATGATTTAAACGAAACAAAGCCGCAACTTGACATACATTATACACACCGTGAACGATTCGGGCCATGAGGCGGATGAAGAAAAGACAAATAATTAACACAAATATCAGAATTACTAGTACGGCAAAAGGAATGCTAACCAAGGCGTTACATTGTGCCATTCAAAGCAAAACGCTCAAATGGTATAAGGCAAAAATTTCTCTGAGAAATCGACCACCTATATAAGTCCTTTTCCCCGACAAAAGGCAGGCGACTGCTTTTTACTTGACAACAGGGTGACCTTTAACCTTTGCAGTGCTGAACACATAATTGTATAGTGTTGTTTCTTTCTCCTTTTCACTGTGTCAAAATATTGCAAGTTCCCCTTTTGTGATTTTGTACATACAAACATACTGTCAAAATATATATTTAAATATCTGTCCTTAAAAATTACTTCAGTTTACATTGAATTTAAACAGGAAGTTGGAACTTTTGGTTTAGAAGAGAGACCGGAAATACGACACTCCGAGTCACATGGGTGACTATGGGGTTTCTCTCAAGGATCGATAACTCGGAATGGGAAACATCCCTAACGCAAAATCAAAGACTAAGCTATCGGGATTCAAGAGGTTCCGGTATCCACTGAGAAACGACAACAAAAACAAAAAACGCAGAGTAACGTATATTGGAAGTCCGGATTTTTTGGAGGTTATGCCTTGTTTTCTGCTAAAAAAAAAAACAGTTAAGAGAACAGAAGTTGGGAGCGTTGCGAGACCACAGTCCCATAATACAGACTGGACAAAATAATACAGACTGGACAAAATGGCTGCCAAAAGGGTTTTCTTTCTGAAGTCTTGGAAGAAAAGTAAAAATGGATGAAAAAGTAAAAACTTGGAGACATTAATAAAAAAAGGGGGAAGCTCTCTTTTTCACCAGGGTCCACTGCCGATAGGTGGCAGCGGTGAAGGAAGTGCATTTAGTAGACATAGTGAAGTGACAGAGACGGGCTTAATGCTCAGAAGAGTAAGATTCACAGTTTTTTGTTTTCGTTGTTGTAAGGCTTTTGGGATTTGCACAGAAGCACAGCCCACCCATAGAAACAAACACACATACACACTCCCGTCTACCATCAACAGTGGCCGAATAGAGACAGCAAGGCTGCTTGGGTAGTCTTGAGTAGACAAGACAACGGAGACATCTCTTCACCAATCTCTCTCTCTTTCTCTCTCTGGTAACCAAGCTGACAGTAGCAGGTGTTGAGGGTGGCTGGTGCCACTGTTGAGTATAGACAGAAAGGCCTCTCTATGTTTTCACCAACATCACACAGACAGAGAGAGAGACAGAGAGAGAGAGAGACAGAGAGCGATACATAGAGAGAGAGAACCAGTTCTTAGAATTCGGCCGATTTCTCAGCAGTCCGTGGCTTCTCGCCGACGTAGCTAGCTGGTGTGTGGTAGTTGTCGTGCTGCTAAAGCCAGCTGCGTATGTGACTGGGATCTTGCTGGTGTCTCAGAAGTGCTGTGTGATTCTGTCTTCTCAGGGAGACGTCTCATTGATCTCTCCCGGATGTCTTGCGGCGGACGCCTCAACAGTAATATAGAGCGAAATCCGATGTATGGAGACCTAGGATTCTGTTGTTTGATGTGGTATGGAGGTACATGGTGCCGGTACCAGGATGTAAGAAGTAGTTGTGGTAGGGCGGAACTCTACTCTTCTACTCGTTAGGGATGCTCTGCAGGTAGGAGAGGATGTGCTGGATCTTGACCAGGCGTTCGCGCAGCGTGGTCATGGAAAGCACCGACAGCTGGTAGCGAGGGTCGATGGGCAGCACGGCCAGCAGCCACCAGCAGCAAGCCGGACCGTTGGGAGTCGCCTGGAGGAAAGGAGGAGAGGATATCACTGACCAGAAACATGATATCACTCACCTAAAACAACGGGTAGAGAATGGCTTGTTGGTTATTTTTTTTTTTTGCTGGGCCACAGAAGAATTCAAAAAGTCTTTAAGGGGTCACGGTGCAACAAAAAAAAGTGATTGGATAGGTTTAAACAGTATCATCATGACTTCACCTTGCCATCTGAACGACTAGGTGGAATAATTGCCATATTGGATACACCTATTCAGTCATTTCAGATCTATAAAAGCAACTTGAGAGTAGAGGCTAGCGAGTCAGCCGGAGTTCAGTACGTGCCTTACGTCAGACCGATATGACGGAGACGCTTCAGATCTACGAGATGCAGTAACTCATTTAGAAGAGCATCTTAAAATGGGTTGTTCTAGAATCGAGCCAAGAATCTCCGAAAAAACGACTGACGTGGTGAATTAGCTTGCATCCACAGCAGCCTCAACCTAATCTGCCACTTATTGGATGCTGCTGAGTCTGAGTTACATGTTGTTTATAATAAACTGGACGGTTTAAGCCCTTAATGCTGATTGTCTGAAAGCTGTGGTATATCAGACCATAGACCACGGGTATGCCAAAACATTTATTTTTAGAAACACACACACACACAAGCAGCGGAAATGTAATCTAATCTTGACTATGGTTCATCCCCGGACACTCATCATTAATCCTAGTATCTCCATATATAGCCAGGGTCTAACCACACATTATCCTAATTATATACAGTGCCTTGCAAATGTATTCATCCCCCTTGGCATTTTTCCTATTTTGTTGCATTACAACCTGTAATTTAAATGGATTTTTATTTGGATTTCATGTAATGGACATACACAAAATAGTCCAAATTGGTGAAATGAAAAAAAAAAAAAATGGTTTAAAAAATATAAAAAAATGGAAAAGTGGTGCATGCATATGTATTCACCCCCTGTGCTATGAAGCCCCTAAACAGCATCTGGTGCAACCAATTACCTTCAGAAGTCACATAATTAGTTAAGTAAAGTCTGTGTGCAATATAAGTGTCACATGAACTGTCACATGATCTCAGTATATATACACCTGTTCAAAAAGGCCCCAGAGTCTGTAACACCTCCAAGCAAGCGGGACCATGAAGACCAAGGAGCTCTCCAAACAGGTCAGGGTCAAAGTTGTGGAAAGTACAGATCAGGGTTGGGTTACTAAAAAATATCCGAAACTTTGAACATCCCATGGAGCACAATTAAATCCATTATTAAAAAATGGAAAGAATATGGCACCACAACAAACCTGCCAAGAGAGGGCCGCCCACCAAAACTCACGGACCAGGCAAGGAGGGCATTAATCAGAGAGGCAACAAAGAGACCAAAGATAACCCTGAAGGAGCTGCAAAGCTCCACAGCGGAGCCTTTAAGCCGTACACTCCACAGGGCTGGGCTTTACGGAAGTGGCCAGAAAAAAGCCATTGCTTAAAGAAAAAAAGTACAATGGCCCTAAGCATACTGCTAAAGCAACACTCGTGTGGTTTAAGGGGAAACATTTAAATGTCTTGGAATGGCCTCGTCAAAGCCTAGACCTCAATCCAATTGAGAATTTGTGGTATGACTTAAAGATTGCTGTACACCAGCGGAACTCATCCAACTTGAAGGAGCTGGAGCAGTTTTGCCTTGAACAATGGGCATCTTCAAAGTGGTAGGCATGTTGTATAAATCAAATCATACAAACCCCCCAAAAAATATATTTTAATTCCAGGTTGTAAGGCAACAAGATAGGAAAAATGCCAAAGGGGGTGAATACCTTTGCAAGCCACTAACTGTACCATTCCAAATTTTCCATGAAAAATGCTATGCCTCCATTGGATATTGAGCATCCAATTTTATGTGTGTGTGTGTGTGTGTGTGTGTGTGTGTGTGTGTGGTATAGAGGGTGAGGGGTTGTCGTAAGGACACTCTGGAGGAAGTTGACATAACACCTTCCTCCAGAAGATTAGTTAAGAATTACCCACAATGATCGCTTCTAGAGCAGTGGAGCAACCATAGAAATAGATTATATTGCTATGGGAGTGACACTGGAAGAAAGCCTGAAACAGAAAGGGACTAACTGAACTTATCCAGTAAGAAACAATCATATTTATACTCTGCTGCAAATTTCTTTGCTACAGTATGCCCTAATGAATGACCCTGGAGAAGGGGAGGGGGAAGACTACATGCCGGGGCTCACCTGGATGTCGGGCTCTCTCTCGGGCATGGCGCCGAAGTGCTGAAGGATCTGGTTGCTGAAGCGGTTCTTGAGGTTCTGGAACCAGGTGCGCGCTTGTTCGTACACGGCGTCGTGCAGCTGCTGCAGCTGTGTCAACTCCTCGCTGTCGCTCACCTGTCAATCAAGCAATCAATTTATCTCAACCATACAAGAGGGACATGAGGTTTGAAAGCAGGGGTCACGTGAAAATGAAAACCATATAGATCACTGCGAACACCACACTACCATAATCCATTAACAGATGGCCTCTGATAAAATGCAAATTTGTTTTGACATGAGACCTTTTAAATCAAAGTGTGAATAATGGACTAAAAAGTAGATTATCCAAATGACAATATGAGGCTAATTCAAGCTGTGCTAAACTTGTGATCGGGAGTTATTATCGAGGTATTCACACCAATGGAAAATTGATTAAAATATAATTTTCTCTATGCTTTTGTGTTTTTTATTGTATAATTCAGTATTATTTTGTAATCCTTTCTTTACAAATAAAAATCTAACCAAATATATATATATACCCAAAAAATACAAAGAACAGAAACTCTCCATAAAATAAAAACATCCGAAACAGTATTTTCGGGTAAGAGAACATGGGTTCTTACCCTGGTATCCTCCAGGTACTTGATGTCGGCGATGCAGTACCCGTCCTTCATCCCGCGGGTCAGCACCCGGAACCTCTTCCCTCCGATGGTGTCCACCACGGAACGCCCGTCTGGGAGGAAGTGGACACTCCGGATGATCAGCATACAGCCGTAGTCCACAAATCTGAAACGGGAATATTCAGAATTTTTGTTTGTTATAGTCATTTTGAGGTGATTGCAAATGGTCTTTATTTCTACATTTGTATTTATTATGGATCCCCGTCGCTACTCTTCCTGGGGTCTGGCAAAATTAAGGAAGTTATACAATTTTAAAGACATTACAATACATTCATTACAGAATTCACAACACACTAAGTGTGTGCCCTCAGGCCCATACTCCACTACATCATATCTACAACGCAAAATACATGTGTGTGTATAGTGCGTATGTTTTCATGTGTGTGTGTGCATGTGTCTGTGTCTATGTTTGTGTTACTTCACAGTCCCCGCTGTTCCATATGGTGTACTTTAACCTGCTTTTTAAATCTGATTATACTGCTTGCATCAGTTACCTGATGTGGAATAGAGTTCCGTGTAGTCATGGCTCTATGTAGTACTGTGCGCCTCCCATAGTCTGTTCTGGACTTGGGGACTGTGAAGAGACCTCTGGTGGCATGTCTTATGGGGTACGCATGGGTCTCCGAGCTGTGTGCTAGTATTTTAAAAACAGACAGCTCGGTACCTTCAGCTTGTCAACACCTCTTACAAAAACAAGTAATGAGGAAGTCAATCTCTCTTCCACGTTAGGCCATGAGAGATTGACATGCATGTCATTAAAGTTAGCTCTCCATGTACTTTTAAGGGCCGGCCGTGCTGCCCTGTTCTGAGCCAACGGCAATTTTTCCCAAGTCCCTCTTTGTGGCACCTGACGACTGAACAATAGTCCAGGTGTGACAAAACCAGGGCCTGTCGGACCTGCCTTGTTGATAGTGTTGTTAAGAAGGCCGAGGAGCGCTTTATTATTATTAAAGTTGCATATATACATTTAGCAGGCGCTTTTATAAAAAGCGACTTAACCATGCCTGCATACATTTTACGTATGAGTGGTCCCAGGAATCAAACCAACTATCCTGGCGTTGCAAGCGCCTTGCTCTACCAACTGAGCTAAAGAAGACCACAAATATATTGCATATGGTCGTTGCAGAGTCAAATCAGCCATTCAAAGCATTGTGAAAAGGTACCCGGATCATTGTAAGCAGTCAATGCAGTGATTTGTCAATGGCCTATTTTGTTTAACCTCTACAGGATCAGTGTCCCCCCCTCCGCGCAGTAAGGTTGAGCTAATGTGCTAATGTGATTAGCATGATGTTGTAAGTAACAAGACAATTTCCCAGGACATAGACATATCTGATATGGGCAGAAAGTTTAAATTCATGTTAATCTAACTGCACTGTCCAATTTACAGTAGCTATTACAGTGAAAGAATACCATGCTATTCTTTGAGGAGAGTGCACAGTTATGGGGCAGACTTGATACAACATTTTGAACAGTAATGCATTGGATCATTAGATCAGTCTAAAACTTTGCACATTCCCTACTGCCATCTAGTGGCCAAAATCTAAATTGCGCCTAGAATCTAAGTCATTTAATGGCCTTTGTCTTGCATTTCAAAGATGATGGAACAACTTTTTTGGAGGGAAAACACATGTTTTTTTCTTTGTATTATCATTTACCAGATCTAATGTGTTATAATCTCCTACATTAATTTCACATTTCCACAAACTTCAAAGTGTTTCCTTTCAAATGGTATCAAGAATATCCTTGCTTCAGGTCCTGAGCTACAGGCAGTTAGATTTGGGTATGTCATTTTAGGCGGGGAAAAAAAGGGACCGATCTTTAATTAAGTGAACTTACACAGGGCCATTGCATAGTCAAGTCAAACGTCAGCATTCAACTCAGAAGGTACAGTGGCCTAAGGCCTCTTGAAAAACTTAAAAATTAGCATGTATATGCTTAAATCTCATGAAATGTTTGAATTGTCTTTTTTCATCAGGAGGATGCTTCAAAGTTGGATTTGATTTTATATTCAGTCAAAATCCTATTAGCTAGTATTTTCATAATTCCACAGGCCCTGTCCCCTTCCTCGCTCTCTCTCTCCCTCATACAGGGAGTAACAGGGTTTTAATTAGTTCTTCAGGGTGAGGTGACAGAAGGTGACGCATTAGGGCACAGCCCTAATGGTGTGTGTGTGTGTGTGTGCATTTGAGTGAGTGTTTTATGTGCAAATGTGTGCGTGCTGGCCTACGTGAGCAGGTGCTTGTATCGAGTGCTACTGTGCCTACCACTGTGCCTACCACTGTGCCTACCACTGTGCCTACCACTGTGCCTACCCTTTCTGAGCGTCGTTGATGCACATCCCAAACTGGCGCGTGCCTGTCTCCATGCAGCGGCGGATCATGAGGCGGTATCGCGGTTCGAAGACGTGCAGGGGACAAGGCACGGTCGGGTAGGCCATGGTGCACACAAAGATGGGGACCTTCTTCATCAGGCTGCGGAGAAAGAGAGAGCGTTAGAATGACGCTATGACACTCGAGCATCTCTCGCAAGTGAAGTGATTCCAATGTGACATACGCATTCCAAAGATGATGTAAAAATAGATCAATAGAATTAATTCTAACAGCCAGTGCTAACATTAGGTGAACCTGTCTGCTGTGTGTGTTTTGCATGATTTCTCCTGCATTAATAATATATATATTTTTAAAGTAGGACAACCAGGGAGAAAGAAAGATAAGGGTTCAGAAAGAAGGCGGAAGCCATAGCAATACAATTACCAGAATGGACATTCTAGGTTAATTCTATGTCAGAATGATATGTCAGGAGGACAACTCACTCTGCGAGCTCTTGGGTCTCCTCCAGGTGAGTCTTCTGCCGTTCCGACTGCTCCTTAGACAGGTACTGCTTTATCACTCGGTCCAGCACACTGGTGACTGTGTACTTCCTGGCTGCCAGATACTGGGGTGCGGGGAGAGAGAGAGAAGATTAGGTTTTCTTTTTGAGGACATGTCATTAAAGAAGAGGTCTTCCCCAAGTTAATTGTCTTAGGTCTCGTCCCAAATGGCACAACGTTCCCTATTTAGCGCACTACTTTTGACCAGAGCCCCTGGTCAGAAATAGTGCACTATATAGGGAATAGGATGCCATTTGATAAGTAGCCTTAGTTTCACTAAGGACTCCCTTCCACTTCTAAGAAAAGCAGGCGCTTGGTCGTGGTTGGTGGTTGTGTCCTCTTACCTCTTTGAGGCTCTCCTTGCAGAGAGGACACTGGGGAGTGTGGTCCAGACAGCGCTCCAGGCAGTTTTTACAGAAGGTGTGACCGCACGGCGCGGTCACCGGCTCGTAGAACAACCTAATGCAGAGAGAACACTCCAGGTCGTTGGGGTCCAGTAGGTCTCTGGGTACGACTCTGTGAGCTCGGGCCGAGGCTCCCTGGCTCGACGCACCACAGGCCACTACAGAGGAAGCCACAGGAGAACGTCAAGCACTTCACACACACACAAGTACGCAGACAGACGCATACAAACACAGCAAAGGTACCTGACAATGGCTAATGGGACCGTTGCTAATGGGTACTGTTGGGTACTGGAATTAGAATTAGAGAGAGAACTATGCCACTGATTTACAGGGAATGCATATTTTAGCTGCTTTAACCCAGGAATAATCACATTTAAAATAATATAAAGAGCTAGCACTCAAGCTAAACCAGGGGTTCCCCAACTGGCGGCTGAATTTGGCCCGCGGGTGGTTTTATTTGGCCCGCGGGTGGTTTTATTTGGTCCTCAACGTTTTCTGAGCCCCACCCCCTCCAAAAAACATGATCATATACAAATGTAAGCAAGGTTTGAAATAGTTATGCTTTAATCAGACATATCCATTTGGGCTTATTGTGGTCAATTTGCAGTCTACAATTTGGGGCCCCCTGACCATCCGCTCAAGAAACAAAAAACGTCCCACAGCTGAATCTAGTTGATGATCTAAACTACTCCCTTTCTAATTACGACATACTAGCAGCAGTCTTGATTCCTACCTCCTTGTTTCTTATGCTTGCTCCCGTGGCTGTAGACGACGTGGGGTCCACCCCCGGAGAACGTCAGCTTCCGCTTCAGCAGCATGCCTTTCTCCTGGTCCCCCAGCTGGGGTGCGGAGCAGACACGTTTAAGACCCTCGTCCACGCTGCCCAGACCCGGCCCGTGGGCTCGCATCGAGTGAGCGCGGCTGAGGCTCGTACGCTCCAGGCTCCCTGAGCGACCCGGCTTCTGGACGGAAAGAGAGGGGGAGGAGGAGCGAGAGAGAGAGAATTAGAAAGTTAAAAGGAGTGTTAGACATTGTTGATGCATTTTAACTGATCAAAACATACTTGACTTTGGAAACTTTGAAGGCATCGTAGTGGTTCAGGGATTTTTATTTGACATTTATTTAACTAGGCAAGTCAGTTAAGAACAAATTCTTATTTACAATGACGGCCTACGGGGCTGTATCAAGCACACTGTCCAGTTAGCTTACCTCGTGCTGTGCGTCGGTGCTAGGGTGTGCCGAGGAGGTGCGAGCCTGGACTTGGTGCAGGACAGAGTGCTTGGCTTCGGCCTGATGCTGTTGGGCTCTGGGCTCGGCATCCGCTACCAAAATCTTACGACGCAGGTGAGGCGATGTGCTCTGCGCCGTCTCCCTCAGGCCCACCTTCACGTTCTCGCCGGCCGGAGACAGCAGGTCGCACAGTATCTGTGGTACACATTGCGTTAGCCATAGGAGCAGTAACTGGATAAAAAAAAATCAGCCAAAAATGGCAGGACAGGAGCCTAGTTCACAAGGAATTTGTGGGCCCCGTTCCAATCCATATAAATCTATCTAATCCACATCCATTCCACTGTACTCCCAGACACACAAAATGTCCACCTTTGTATCTGCTAACCTGGTGCCCATCCAGGATCACAAGATGGGGAATTTGTGTTTACATTAGCATTTAAAATTAGATGTTTTAAGGCCAACTTTTTAGGACCTTGTGATGTAGGCTACTCACTGTATTATATGAGCTAAAGAAAACAGAAACACACCTTTGCTTAGGCACACAGACAATCCCATATAGCTCTTTCCAATCGAACCTTGAGAGCAGGTTTCAGACGATACCCTTCTTGAGCAGAAAGAGAAGCCGTTTGCATTCAACTGTACTCAACCAACCAACGTTCTTCTTAAAGAGTGAAACAACAAGAATGCAAATCCACACATCAACGACGCGATCAAAGTAACGCGGGCCTACTTTCTCACAACCAGAGTATTACCCTGACATTTCACATCGCCTCGGAGACCCTGTCAGCGATTGTGATCGGACAACGGTCCACAGTGTCTATGACTTATGTCGCCCTGCTTCGTCACAGTACTTTGTCTTGGTCCCGAATTACACCCCATACCCTACATAGCGCACTACTTTTGACCAGAGTCCATAGACCAAAGTCCCCATAGGTCTCTGGTCAAAAGGGAAAGGTTGCCATTTGGGATGAAGCCTTTGACTCATGGGGTCCATGTCATTACAGGAGGGGAGAGTCACAAGGGCTGACCCACTGGAAAGTAAACCTCAAAAACATGGAGTCTTCCCTCGGATGTTGTGTTGAGGGAGGAGGGGGGAAACAGATATTTAACGCTTTATTTTAACTGAGACACTATGGTAATTAGTGAATACAGCATAAATAATCGCTACCCGAGACTTACTTCTTCGTCATGGGGATTCAATTGTAACGAATAACATAAAGTCCCAACTGTTACCATGTACTTTCATAGCACATACCAAATAGTGGTATTAGGAAAATAAATGTAACCAAAAAGAGTGGCAAAGCGATGGATAGGCATAACTATGCCTATTCCAACTCTTATTCGGCAGGGGGTCAACAAAAAAGAAATATGCTTAACTGCGCTCTGAACTTCAACTCAGTCTGACAGGCGATTCATCACGGAAGCATAACTCGTCGCCGCATTTTCCGTCACCCGCAGAAACGGCTGCTTTTCTCTGCAAATAATGTGATTTAGTCACTAACTAAGGCCGCCGTCAGCCCGATATGTTCCATCGCTCACGCAAACGCCTTAGGGCTTTACGCCATTAGGCCAACGCTAAGGATAATAACCTAGCTAGCCGACGCTAGGCTATCAGCGAAGGAATGCACAGGGTTCCTTTTCATGGACGGTAAGCAAATCAGTGCCGGGAAACGCTTGGCTCAAGCAAGACAAAAGGGGGTACTCAGAGAGCGCCTGGCTTCTTATGAAACGGACTATGGCGCTAAGCGGGTCGAGACTTCAAACATTCCTGGAGATTAAAAAACTGTATTTATACAAGTATAAACTTAGGCACTGCAATTAGTGGTAGGCCTCGAGATTGTAAGGGTTGTATGTTCCCAGGATCGGGGGGGGGGTCTATCACTGATACACACAGAGGAGGTTTGGCTCAACAGAGCAACCTCTTCACAAAGAAAGGAACGACATTGGGAAGATACAAAATCTCCTTTCTTCCTTGCACTCAAGTCAAGTCCCGAAGCTTCCAGGAAGACCAAAGCATTGCCAAAGCAAATTAGTTCAACAACAACATCACTCTCCCTCCCAACTCCTTCGCTCACATTTTCCACCTCTCGTTTGGCCAGGGTGAAGTCCTCGTCCAGGGCCAGACAGTGGAGGAAAACCTGCAACGAGTCGTCAACCTGGCCCATGTCCTGGAGCACCTTGGCCTTCCAGTAGAAACCCTGGGAGAGAGAGAGAGAGAGAGTGACAGGGGTGGTTATAAAGAGGGGAAGTCTTCCAGTGGAGAGAGGGAGAGACAGGGGGCCGGGGTGGTTATAGAGAGTGCTAGGTTACGTCGCTGCATTTCAACTGGACAACACTGTATTTGAGCGACAGCCAGAGGGTAGAACGGTAGAGAGATGAGAGAGACGAGAGAGAGAGACCCTTTAGAACACAATGCAGGTAGCCTGACAACATGAGTCAACATTGACCTGAATCACTCAACATCAATTGAGTTTTCAGGCTTCACTGAATAGGATTAACACACATTGCAAAAAGTCCTAACCCCCTTTTGGTCCTGAACCAGTTTGTCTTCTCTCTAGGAGAGGCATGACTCTTGCTGAGTAGCCTAGTTTGCTAAGTTACACATTACCAACAAAAGCAGTTATGGGAAATACAAACGTAAATAAAAGGTGTACCCTGTGTGGCTATTATCTTGGGCCTTTATGTTTATCCCCAACTATATATTTCCACCTCTTCAACTAACCTCTCACCATTAAGAATAACAGGGGAGGTTAGCTTGTCTTGGGGGTATGATCTTTGACCCTCTGTAACTTTCTCACTCACCACCAAGCATATTATATATATTTTTATTTACAATAAACGTCCTTCCAAAATGACACAATACATTATTTACCATTCATTTCTATTGGGCACAAAATATTCAGAAACACAACCAAAACTAACTGCAAATGCATCCAACAAGTTCGTAGAGTCACAAGCTTGACGTAGTCATTGCGTGCTAGAAATATGGGACCAAATACTAAACTTTGACTACTTTATTTATAAGGTTATTTAGGGGTCTCAATAATTGTGACCGTTACCTTTTGAGAAATATTATTTGTTAAACAAAATCTCTTTCTCTACGCAATTGCATTGGTGTCACGGATTCCCCCGGTACTGCTGCTCATTCCGTGCAACAGCTCTGGAGGTCTACGTCACCGGCCTCTAGGCGTCACCGAACTGGATCATTACGCACACCTGGCTCCCATTTCCCCTGATTGGCAATTGTATACATGTGCCCTCTGTTCACCATTGTCTTGTCGGTTATTTTTTTCCCATGTCCGTTGGCCTTGTGAGTACCTGTGCTTTGTGGTTCTCGGCTTTCGTGTATTGTGTACTCGTTATTACGGGTCTCGTCCCGTGTATTTATTAGAGGTTTAACCTCGCTCTTTTGTTTGGGTTACTTTCCTGTGTTTTTGTACACGTGTTTGTGTTGGGCTTCGTCCCCTTTCATGGCATGTTGTATATTTTGGGTGGAGTATTAAAACGCACAATACTGTGAAATTATGAAAATTATGATATTGCCCTTTTAGTGTAAGAGCTGTTTGAAAAGACCACCTGAAATTTTGGCCTTGGTGGGATGGAGTTTTGGCCTGCCTGGTGACATCACCAGGTGGTAATTGAGTTAATAGACCAATAACAAAGCAAGTTCCAAACCTCTCTACCAAGCTAGTTTTTCCCCTCCCCACTCAGACCACTCCCAGTCAGTCTTGGCAAAATTCTTGCTTTCTCTTTGCTAAGAATCTATTTTTTTATTATTTTGGACCGTTTTAAATTGAAAACAATCACAGTAACGTTCTTAAATTGTTACCCAGAAATGATTTGATATTAAGATAAAAACATCTTGCATTTGGACCATTTAAACTAGCTCAAGGTACAGTAAAAAGAAAGTGTGACCAAATGTGTCACAAACAAATGCACATCTCCCAAATGAGAGGCTCTGAACCCTCAATTAAAAAAAAGTTATGTGAAGGAAAAACCAAAGCAACCTTTGATACAGACAAAATGTCTAAAGGTATAGAAGGTTAGAGTAATATTCTATTATAATTTATCAAGACTGAAAAATAAAATTAGAGGACATAGTGAATAATGCTGTTTATAGCGCTAAGACGTCCTAAAATATATCCTAGCGGTTCATTTTCAGGATGGCCTGCTAACCCGTTTAGACTTACTAACACCTGGCTGAGCCTCTAATCAGCCTCCACTTTCCCTCCATGACACATCACACGGTGTAGTAAAGCGTTGGTGGGTATAACCAGAGCTGTAGACTTTAACTGTTTTAAAGTGCCACAGGGTGCCTGGTAAGGACTAAGGATAATGCTGGGGAGCTGACAAGTGAATGAAGTAGGCCTCGGCAAACTTAAAACTTCCAATAACATTTGTTTTAATTTCCTAAATATTTTATTTTTCACTTGTGCCTACAAAACTCAACACACAGTTTCCCCCATTGGTCCAGTAACCTACCTCTGCAGAGTGAGTGGAGCTAAGACAGAATTCAGCGTCCTCCAGGGCCAATCGGTACTGCAGGAGCCCGGTGTAGGCCTTGACCCGTGACCACCGCACCGCCTCATCCCCAGGATCTGGAAAAAAGGAGGGAAGGATAAAGGAGGAGAGACAGATTTTTTTATTTAAAAAACAGACCATTTCAGACAAAGCCCATTTTACAAATATTTTTGGATCTGTCACCGAAGATGACCATAACTCTAGGGCGAAATATCAGTGTAATGAGAATTGCATACATTCAACATATTAGCAAATTATGACAGAATGAGAGCTTAGGCTACATCCATAAAAGGATTAATGTCAAACACATGACATAAAGACCTATAGACATTAAAACCAGGAGATAGTGATAGCACTTACAATGCATTCAGAAAGTATTCTGGCCCCTTCACTTTCTCCACATTTTGTTACGTTACAGCTTTTTCTAAAATTGATTAAATCGCCCCCCCCCCCTCATCGATCTACACACAATACCCCATAATGACTATGCAAAAACAGGTTTAGAGATTTTTGCAAATTTACCTAAGTATTCAGACCCTTTACACAGTACTTTGTTGAAGCACCTTTGGCAGTGATTACAGCCTCGAGTCTTCTTGGTTATGACGCTACAAGCTTGGCACACCATTATTTTCTGCAGATCCTCTCAAGCTCTGTCAGGTTGGATGGAGTATGTCGGCGCACAGCTATTTTCAGGTCTCTCCAGAGATGTTTGATCGGGTTCAAATCCGGGCTCTGGTTGGGCCACTCAAGGACATTCAGAGACTTATCCCGAAGCCACTCGTTGTCTTGGCTGTGTGCTTAGGGTCGTTATCCGGTTGGAAGTTGAACCTTTACCCCATTTTGAGGTCCTGAGCGCTCTGGAGCAGGTTTTCATCAAGAATCTATCTGTACTATGCTCTGTTCATCTTTCCCTCGATCCTGACTAGTCTCCCAGTCTCTGCCTCTGAAAAACATTCCCACAGCATGATGCTGCCACCACCATGCTTCACCGTAAGGGATGGTATTGGCCAGGTATACAGTGCCTGGTTTCCTCCAGACGTGACGCTTGGCATTCAGGTCAAAGAGTTCCATCTTGGTTTCATCAGATCAGAGAACCTTGTTCCTCATGGTCTGGGAGTCCTTTTGCCTTTTGGCAAACTCCAAGCGGACTATCATGTGCCTTTTACTGAGGAGTGGCTTCCGTCTGGCCACTCAACCATAAAGGCCTTCTGAAAGGTCCCTCTGAAAGGTTCTCCCATCTCCACAGAGGAACTCTGGAACTCTGTCAGCGTGACCATCAGGTTCTTGGTCACCTCCCTGACCAAGAAAAAGTGAAGGGGTTTGAATACTTTCTGAATGAACTGTACGTCATTCACATATTCGTACGGAAAACTCCCGATGGTGCATGAAGCCGGAAATATTTGAATTTGAAGCGCGCTATATTGCTGAATGGGGCTGAATGGCACCAAAAAATGTCTAAGGATCATGGTCAAAGTGGCCGTAACTAGCAAAGGATGATGGTCGAAGTAGTCGTTTTCATCCTGCCTGAGAAAGTCAACCCAACCCTGCTAGATGACGTCAGCGTCAATACCGGATACCACGTGAATACCACCCATAATGAGCGTGCATGAGGGTGTGAGCCACCTCGTAGCATGCCGGCCCTTGATTGGTCTGTGTCAACACATGACAAATGTAGTCGTCAGAATGGAACACTATTTAATTAAATATCTTGATTGGTAGCAAACTTTGAAAGAATTTACCGCGGGGATCGAACTTGATCATAATAAACACATTTTAGAGGCAAAAAAAATTGACATTAAAAAAAATTGTCTGTTCTCGCAATCTTAATTTACATTCTAGGGCAGACCAGACCAGCAGAGCTCGTGACTTCACGCTCCAGAACGCACACTGGGGGTCTGTGAAGACTGTGACAATCCTGTCAAGGAGTAGTCCTAGCCTATTTAAATGAATGATCCAAGGCATGACATTGGTCCTGAAGGTGTCTTAAATCAGTCCACAATTGGCGGCAGAGAAAAGCATCCTGCAATTCTATAAATGTTTCTATGGAGCTGAAAGAAGTGTGAAAGATAATTTCCTGCAATTCTACGCATTTTGCCATGGCTATTTGTGTGTTCTTGTGCTCAAACATTATAACAAAATCAACAGGGACCCCAATCGGGAACCCTGGGCATATACCCTGCGTAGCATGTCAGTAATCCAGCCAAACCAAAAATACTCCTAATTTCAACGTTTTGGAAATGTTAGATTCTACCTGATTGTCAAAGATTACATTATAAACAAGTATGTAGGTCAATAATATTTTCTACATACTTTGTGTGGGTTTAGTGAATTAAGTTTACACTGTAAGTGTTTTTCCATCCCAAAGATTGTTTAGGGGGAAAAAAGTTTTTTTTACATACTATATATATATATATATATATATAGTGAGTATTATTTTTATGAGTGTGGCAGCTAAATGAACACATGGAAAGCACTATAGACCAGGTTAAGCTGCCCAGCTTTCAGCGGAGGTCATATACTAGGCCTATCCTGTCTTCTATGATGAATGTTCAAAATCATGTGCGTTGCTGGCAAGACAAGAGACACTATGGCATCTTGTTTGCGGTTTTTTGGTGCAAGATGGGCCTCAGTGATTCTGAGCCTGCGGCTGGAGGTGACATGTCAACAAAACTCACAAGGGGTGCATCTCCATAGTTCAAAGTGGCTTCCTCGCCCGGTCTCCTTTCCTTCGCCCACACTGTCTCCTGTCCAGCATGACCCCTGGACAGGAGACACTGTCCGGTTTTCTTTAACCTATCATGTCTTCGTAGATCAGTACAGAGGAAGGACAAGGTCAAGAAAACTAAGCCCCTTTAGACTATTGGCATGCACCCCGGTGGGTTTTCCGTTGTATGGGAAACAGACGGACTTCAATAATGACTGTGTGACTCACTTCACTACAAACGGGATTACTTCATATTAGCTAATGTGCTTCAGGCTCGGCTCGCTCAGCAAGTCTCAGACAGATACAGTGATGTCATAGCGGTGGCACCTCTAGTCTGGTTCTTGCCGCTCGGCGGCAGTGTTGGCACTGCAACTGTGTCACACGTCTGGGCCCCAAAACCAAAGTCACCTAGGCAAAGTCCTTAGCTGACCCAAAGTGCCACACTGGCTATGGGCTCTTACACTTGCTACAGTGTCTCACAGTCGCCAACATTTCCACCTTAAACAATGTTGAAAGATACGGTCATAACTTTCCACCTCCAGACCTAACAACGTTCTTTGCGCTCAATTAGACGCAAATCAAAGAAAGTAGCTTTAGGCTACACTTATATGCAATAAGTGCTCATATATTTGTTATTGGCCAATGTATAATTTGTAACCCCTTTATTTAACAAGTGAGATCGGTTTAATGTCAAGAGAGAGGGGAGCCTGCAGTTTGATGAGTTATCTTCAGTGACAGAGGGACAAGGGTCTTGGAGGTGCCGTAATATGGCCGAGGCTACGAATACGGAGTTTAATAAAATATTTAAGTTGTGTATATTAAATGAGTTGTATTTGATGACTATTATTTCATTCCAAGTCATCTCATTTTCAGGTAGAGATACCTCGCGAAACAACTGGTCTCTATCCCTCTCGATCGCGCATTCTTCTGTCTCGGTGTCTGCCAAACACTACCCTAAAGTAGCAGGCCTAAAAGGCTGCGTTCACACAGGCAGCCCAATTCTGATATTTTTCCCACTAATTAGTCTTTTGACCAATCACATCAGATCTTTTCACATCAAGCTCTTTTTCAGAGCTGCCCCGATTGGTCAAAAAAATAAATTAGGGAATTGGGCTGCTTGTGTTAATGCGGCTGAAGAAACAAAGACTGGACAAGTAGGCGAGCAATGGATTATTCCCATTCGTGGTTAATTACGATGTTTTCTGCACTAAACTATGTAAAATATTGGCCTAATGTAAACTACGACTCCCTACATCGCACAGTTTGGGCTTGATCTAATTTCTCTAAAGAAACAGCACTGAGCTCACAGAAAAAAAACGAACAAAATGGAATTCGGATTTAAAAAATATTTTAAAAATTACCCCCCTTTTCTCCCCAATTTCATGGTATCCAATTGTTAGTAATTACTATCTTGTCTCATCGCTACAACTCCCGTACGGGCTCGGGAGAGACGAAGGTTGAAAGCCATGCGTCCTCCGAAACACAACCCAACCAAGCCGCACTGCTTCTTAACACAGCGCGCCTCCAACCCGGAAGCCAGCCACACCAATGTGTCGGAGGAAACACTGTGCACCTGGCGACCTTGGTTAGCTTGCACTGCGCCCGGCTCGCCACAGGAGTCGCTGGTGCGCGATGGGACAAGGATATCCCTACCGGCCAAACCCTCCCTAACCCGGACGACACTAGGCCAATTATGCGTCGCCCCACGGACCTCCCTGTCGCGGCCGGCTGCGACAGAGCCTGGGCCCGAACCCAGAATCTCTGGTGGCACAGCTGGCGCTGCGATGCAAGTGCCCTAGACCACTGTGCCACCCGGGAGGCCAAATTCAGATAATTTAACAGATGTTGGTCAATAACTTGTTTAAAAACCGAAAAAATAACCGACATGTTGGTTAATCACTCAGCATTACCCATAGGAGACTGAATGACAAATTTCAGGAAACTCTTAGGTATTTATGTTTTAAGTATTACTAATTGTGTGTCTGGTGTAATTAAAACCTCAAGTAATCAAATAATTGAAGGAATCTAGACATAGCCTACAGCAATGACTATAGACTTCCGTGCTGTCACTTTGTATTGCATTGACACAGTCTGCACTTCTACTTTTCAGTGTCTTATGTACCAGTAGAGACTTGGCAACACACAGGTAGGTATAAACACGTTTGTTATGTGGAAATGCAATCACGTGAACTGCATCGCCATGCCTTGATTGGGCAGCACATTTAGCCTTTTTTTAGTATATTTTTCGGACTTCGGGAAATATATTTGAGAGGCTTACCAAACGTTATAACATTATTGTTTGGCAAACCCAGCACTATCTCACAACCTTCCTTATGAAACTCGCTGCTTGTGCGCATGCCCAACTTACGACATTTCGTAACAGGGTGGCTGGCACAAGGGTTACATCAGTGGCACAAAGGCTGCGTTCTCACAGGTTACCCAATTCGGATATTTTTTTTCACTAATTGGTCTTTTGACCAATCACATCAGATCTTTTCACATCAGATATTTTTCTGATTTGATTGGTCAAAAGAATTAAAAAAAAGATTATGAGAATTGGGCTGCCTGTAAACAGCCAAACCACCTACAGTCAAACACATGACAAGCGGGTACCCTTAATATTGGTCAGTGGAACTCCCCTTCCCTACTCTTCGATAATAAAGACCACAAATAGTAATAGAAAATTACTAAAATAACACTTTGTTTTCATGCTTTGACAGGTATCCTAAACGTCTCATCATAGCATATAAAACAAGGATGCGAAGTGATTGGTGGTCTCCACAAGCCTTTCTTCCCCCTACTCACCAGATTCAATCACATCTGTCGCTAGTGATACGGCCTCCTCGAAATGTTTCCTTCTAGACAGGTCTTCAATTTCACTAATAGCTCTAGACCTTTTCAGCTCCTCGGGAAACCACTTTTCCAAAAGTCCGAATAGAATCACATTCGTTTTAAGCTCCGTCGGCCTGCCTCCTACCTCGCTACACAGCTTGCATTTGGAGAGCAGCTGGTGTTGTAAACATATTTTACAGTACGAATGTCCACAGCCCATAGTCACGGGCTCGCCTAGAAATCTATGACAATTCGGGCAGTCAAAAACGTCCTCCTCCACGGCGTTATCAATAAGATGTGGCGTTCGTTCCGAAGGCGCCTCATCCGTTCCCAGCTTTCTCTTAAAGTTGCGCAGAATACAATCCACTAAAGTGCACATCTGCTCCGGCCCTACAGAACCATATCTCAAGGCCATCGAGTAAACATAGATGGCTTCTTTGAGACGGTTTTCTGATGCCAGTGCGTCGGCTTTTTGTAAAATAAGTATGTGGTTGTCTACATTGTCCTGCTCCTCGTTCCAGTCGTATTCTGGTTCAATGAAGAATCCTTTTCTTTCTTCGACGGCGTCCTCTCCTTCGGGGTGTTGGACCGACATTGTAGGATAGATGATCGGCATACAATGTATGCCGGGTATTATAAATGTATTTAAAAAATGTGTTTAGCCATAGCTATAATCTACAAGTGTATAGTTTATGTGCCAGTAGAGACTTGGCAACATACAGGTCTACACCCGTTTGTTACGTAAAAATGCGATCACGTGAACGGCATCTCAGTGCCTTGATTGGCCAGCGCGTCTCGATTACAAAACCTGAGTTTAGAAGTTTTATAACTACGAAAAGGGTCTGGCGAAATGTGCGCAGACGCAGAGTGTAACACATTGAGCTATAAAGGAGAGGCGCGAACAGCTTCCCCCCCCCCCCTGTGCCAGCACTAAATAATGCAGTGGCGTCATTTCAGTTTAACCTAGGGAATGGAAAAGTGGGGTGGGGTGATTTCAAAGCCTCCACGGAGTTTTGGGTAAGTTGAAGCTCATTTAGGGCAACTGCAGTTCTACACAATTTAAAAACTCTAAAATTGTATTTTGGAGAACAGCAAAAACAAACAAAAGTGTCTTAAGCCATTCATTACCACCTCAATATAAGGTTTAAAGGTTCGTGGAACGGTGTGTACAAGGTTAGCTCAACCTCATCATAAATTGACTAATTTACTTTTGGAAGGCCACGTACACTATCAAATAACAACAAGGCCGACTTTAAATATCAATGTGAAAGTAACCGATGCATAAAACAGTTGACAGGGAAGGCAAACTGTGACAGATACATTCTACACATGCATTGAAATAAAATGCATAGTCAGAGGATTTAAGCCTACTCAGGCCTACAATCGACAAGGATGCATGAAGATAGGTAGCCTACAATGAGTACAGTATATGGAAATCATAACTGTCACGCAGATCTTTAGAAATGGTAGGTAGGATATATTGTAAATTGGCGCCCTACGTGAAAAAAGTTGCCATCCCCTACTGTAGACTATATGAAGCCACCCTTGTGGAACGCCAAAACAGTGAAGCCTACTAAGACAGCGTCTCTGCGCTTCCCACTCATTACTGTATTTGACTGTCTGACTCTACCTTATTCGAAAAACATTCTGCGAATATTGAAGCATTGTATCAACAAGGTGGCCCTGAGAATATTGAAACATTGTATCAATGAACGAGGCTGTTTGGAGAATATTGAAAAATGTTTTAGGTCAACAAAGACAGTTACGAGATTATTGGTTGTAACATACTAGCCAACGAGGGGTCGGCTCGCGCAATTTTTTCCCGGGACAGCTTGTCTCTGATATTATTGTATTGCCTACGCAGTAGGTGAGTGCATTATTATATATTTTTAAACATCCCTAAATCCACGCTATAGCTAAATATTCTGGCAATATTTAATGACGTTTTGCCAGCAAGATTGATCTGTAAGAATAACTCATGTTAATTGAGGAAGATGGACAAGCAAGAATGATACAGTGAGAGGTGGAAATTCATTAGACCAGAGGCAGGTAGGGATTAGGAATACAGGCAGATGATGATGATTTAGGCCAACAGCAAGTTCAAAAAAAGTTAGTCCAACTAAGTCATCATTAATGACTTGCATTATCAATTAAGTCTATTCTGTCACTGCATGACAATGCACATTTGTTTTAGCCTACAAAGTTATCTTCTATGAAGCCAAAAACAGGACATGCATTTTGGGGAAATGCTCTAGATAGCATATTGTTCAGTTGTGTTTATTTTCATACCAATACATGAAACCAAAATTGTGCTAGCCTACTGGGCAAATAAGTGAAAATATATACTGAACAAAAATATAAACCCAACATGCAACAATTTCAACGATTTTACTGAGTTACAGTTCATTTAAGGAAATCAGTCAATTGAAATAAATGCATTAGGCCCTAATCTATGGATTTAACATGACTGGACAGGGTTTCAGCCATGGATGGGCCTTGGAGGCCATAGGCCCATCCACTTGAGCCAGGCCCACCCACTGGGGAGCCAGGCCCAGCCAATCAGATTTAGTTTTTCCCTCACAAAAGGGCTTTATTACAGACATAAATACTCCTCAGTTTCATCAGCTGTCCGGGTGGCTGGTCTCAGACGATCCTGCAGGTGAAGAAGCCAGATGTGGTGGTCCTGTGCTGGCCATTAGCCTACTCAGCTGCTTCTCTCCATCCATTCTTTCTGTGCATCTCCATCAGTTTTAAGAGGTTATTTAGCTGTGATGGCAAGCTGGGGTGTGCAGACAGTGATGGGCTTTCTGTTGTTTCATTTTAATTTATTGGAGTGAAGTGGACACTTATCTGTTCATTTCACTTGTAAGAACATGCAGTAACAAAGTAACGCCAAACCGATTTGGATTGATTACAAAAGCATAAGAGGGGTTATGTCACTCGCAGAAAGATCGGATGTTTGCTGAATGCTGATACCAGACTAAATCCCAGACTAAATGTCTGTCCCTTTCCCAAAATATTTAGACTATAGCACAGCAATAGGCTGTCTATAAAATTTCATTCCGTCAATGAACCAACAAGGATACGTTAATCATGCATCCGGGATCTGATATGACTTCGAAGGAATGTTATGACATTTAATCACTCACGCATACTGTAATTCCATTGCAAACAAAACACAATTGCATGAGTGCACATATCTCTCTATTATGCGTGGAAATCACTTGGAACTCATTGGCTCGTGTTTCTACAGTCTTATGTCCAACAATAAAAACAAAAATGAAATCAAAGTGTGCTTTTTTTGCTCAGAAAAGTTGGAGGGCCAAATAAAATCACACCAGTTGGGAAACCCTTAAGTACATTGCAAATGCAAAACTAAATTCCTTTGCTGAAACCTTCACAATTCCTCAGAAGTATCTACGGAAATATTCTGGGCCATTCAAAAAGCTTTGGATAAGTTGGGCGTGGTGGGCACTGCCCAATTGGCCCATCTACAGAGCATATAGTATTCAGACCTTCACTTTTTCCACATTTTGCTACATTACAGCCCCCCCCTCAATCTACACACAAAACCCAATTATGACAAAGCAAAATTGGTTTTCAGAAATGTTTGCAAATTTATTAAAAATCAAAAACTGAAATATCACATACACAAGTATTCAGACCCTTTACTCAGTACTTTGTTGAAGCACCTTTGGCAGCGATTACAGCCTCGAGTCTTCTTGGGTAGGACGCTTCAAGCTTGGCACACCTGTATTCAGAGAGTTTTTCCCATTCTTCTATGCAGATCCTCTCAAGATCTGTCAGGTTGGATGAGGAGCGTCGCTGCACAGCTATTTTCAGGTCTCTCTGAGATGTTAGATTGGGTTCAAGTCTGGGCTCTGGCTGGGCCACTCAAGGACATTCAAAGACTTGCCCCGAAGGAAGCCACTCCTGCGTTGTCTTGGCTTTGTGCTTAGGGTTGTTGTCCTGTTGGAAGGTGAACCTTCGCCCCAGTCTGAGGGCCTGAGCGCTCTGGAGCAGGTTTTCATCAAGGATCTCTCCGTTCTTCTTCCCCTCGATCCTGACTAGTTTTCCAGTCCCTGCCCCTGAAAAAAATCCCCACAGCATGATGCTGCCACCACCATGCTTCAATGTAGGGATGGTAATGGCCAGGTGATGAACGGTGCCTGGTTTCCTCCAGACTTTTCGCTTGGCATTCAGGCCAAAGAGTTCAATCTTGGTTTCATCAGTCCAGAGAATCTTGTTTCTCATATTCTGAGAGTCCTTTAGTTGCCTTTTGGCAAACTCCAAGCGGGCTGTCATGTGCCTTTTACTGAGGACTGGCTTCCGTCTGGCCACTCTACCATTGGCCTGATTGGTAGAGTGCTGCAGAGATGGTTTATTCTTCTGGAAGGTTCTCCCATCTCCACAGAGGAAGTCAATCTCTGACAGAGTGACCATCGGGTTATTGGTCAACTCCTTGACCAAGGCCCTTCTTGGTGATTCCAAACTTCTTCCATTTAAGAATCATGGAGGCCACTTTCTTCTTGGGGACCTTCAATACTGCAGAAATGTTTTGATACACTTCCCCACTTCTCGGAGCTCGACGGACAATTCCATGGCTTAGTTTTTGCTCTGACATGCACTGTCAACTGTGGCACTTTTTATATAGACAGGTGTGTGCCTTTCCAAATCATGTCCAATCAATTGAATTTACCACAAGTGGACTCCAATCAAGTTGCAGAAACATCTCAATGATGATCAATGGAAACAGGATGCACCTGAGCTCAATTTCAAGTCTCATAGCAAAGGTTTTGAATACTTATGTAAATAAGGTTCTGTTTTTATTTTTTATAAATTTGCAAAAAATAAACAGTTTTCACTTTGTCATTGTGGGGTATTGTGTTTAGATTGATGAGGGGAAAAATATTTAATACATTTTAAAATAAGGTAATGTAATGTGGAAAAGGTGAAGGGGTATGAATAATTCCCGAATGGACTGTATCTACTTGCCTTCATGTGACTATGACCACTTTAGCTCTGTCATAAGTGCTTAGGGATATGCAGCCCAAACAGCAACCTATTCCTCATATAGAGCACTACTTTTGACCAGGCCCATAAGTCTCTGGTCAAAAGTAGTGCTATGTAGGGAATAGGGTGCCATTTGGGACAAACTGGGGGTCACACGTTCCACCTCGGGTCAGTCAGCGTGTTGTTGTAATAAATACCATTTATTATAACACAAGCATATTGCTATTACGTTGTTATAACTAACTTCTTTCAAAACAGGGTTTCTCACAAACTCATAAGCAGATACTGAGACCCACACACACCCAGAGACAGATGGCTGACAGACCTTTCATAAACACTGATAAGAAAAGGGTGCTTGGTTCTGCATTTCACGAGATACTGAAACACACACATACCCAAGGACAGAGGGCTGATGTAAACCTTTCATAAACACTGATAAGACAGGAACATCTACGCACACACAAAATCTCCTCTTCAGTCTGAACATTTTACAGAGACACACAGAAATGTCAAAATAGGAACATCTACGCACACACCTAATCTCCTGTTTTAGCTGAACATTTCTGAAGACAAAGAACTCTACTCAGAGCCAATGGGACAGTGATACTAGCCTGAAGGGGACCTCGCCCAACTCATCAGGACCAACCAGAAGACCAGATCTACCAGACTCAACCTACTTCATTTATCATATATAATGTCTGTACAAATTGTTTAGAGGGGCTTTTTCGGATAGTTCCATTTGAGCTTGATGAATGAGTCCGTGCACGCTATTTCAGATATCTTTACCTCTGAATAAATTGCTTTTAATTAAACCTTATCCACCCTGTCCAGAGTCTCTACTTCGTCTCAGTTCTCCAGTAAACTTGTGATATCAACATTGTGTCTATACATGTTGTGTCTCTCAAGTCTCTTGACCCTCCCACCCCTACGGAAGGGCAGCTCCCGCTCAGCGCACTCCAAGCTCTTCTCTGTCCTGTTACCCCAGAAGCTAGGACAGCACAGGCCCTGCCCATCTTCCGAAAACATCTGAAACCCTACCTCTTCAAACAGTACCTTAATAGTCCTCCTCCTCACACTTAACCAGCACCTGCACTTTACCCCCCCCCCCCCCCCCCCCCCTAGCTCTGACTCTACTGACAGTTAAATTATTGAAGAAAAATGTACTTTCTATGCCTGTGATATGTGGTTGTCCCACCTAGCTATCTTAAGATGAATGAACTAACTGTAAGTCACTCTGGATAAGAGCGTCTGCTAAATTACTATAATGTAAAAATGTAGATATGGCACTTAACCCTAATTGCGCTTGTAAATCACTCTGGATAAGAGCGAAAAAATGTGCATGAAAACGAATCGACTCTCGTTAAACGACAACAAAGACCTTATAGAAGAATCCCTACTGTTGACTAATCACCGATGAAGGGACGTAGACTTCGGCTCCGAACTTTGGCTTGCCTCTAGAAAAAATGTGTGCCCGAACAGCAGAAAAAAACCTCACCGAAATCCAAAACGAACAAAAACGTCACAAAATCTCGTCATAATATATGCACAAAGCATGCGGACCGCTTTTATGGAGCGAGATATATGGCAAAAGGTTGAACGTACCTATCATTAGGATCATAAGAAAATCCATACGCAAAATGTTAGTATAGTAAGAAAAGCCATGCGTGAAACATGAACATACAAATACCATGTTACGACTACGTACCAACATTTTAGGCCTGAACAAATCTTGTGTTGCAATTATGATGTACAATAATACCTTTCAGAGTTTGGGCAGTTTCATCTCACCAACAAAAAAAACGTACACTAAGCGGCCTGTTAAGAGTACTACATGAACAATCATAACAGTATTTTTTTTTAATTAAGTCAAGGAAACCGGAAAGAGGTATCCTGCACGTTTTCAATTTAAAAGTCTCCATTGTCTATTACTCCTCAGTTGAGTTCACTTCACATTTAGTTATGTAATGTAATGGATTTGTTAGATAACACTAGCTGTATTATGCATACAACAGTGAAGTTTCAGTCTGCTAGGTGTATCTCTACAGCAAGGGTGGGCAACTCTAGTCCTCAGGGCCTGATTGGTGTCACACTTTTTCTCCATCCCTAGCAAACACAGCTGATTAATCAAATTGCATTCTGAGCTGAAGATCATGTTTAGGTGATTATTGGAGTCAGGTGTGTTAGCTGGGGCTGGGGCAAAACTGTGACACCAATCAGGCCCCAGAGGACTGGAATGGCCCACCCCTGCTTTACAGCATGGGCATATCTCTGGGTGACGTGGACATCTCCATGCATGCACCTTATCAAAATATGACTAATTCAATATTGCACCTTCCCATTCTCTGGGCTCTGTCTGAGAATGGGAAGTAGTACATACCAGAAGTAATGACACATAGAATAATAATAGAAGTTTGGTGAATTTATTAATTATGTATGACCACTGGAGTCTTTGCCACTCAAAATATTTTTTTTTATAGAATATTTTGATATTTATTTCATCACTCCAAATCTTGCCAAAGCATATTCTGTATGAGGAGTTAATATGAATTACAAATAATTGGACATGATTTATATGAATCTTGTCATGAATATTAACAAGGGATAAGTTAAACGTAGGCTAAGTCTGGCATAAGCTTATTCGAACACTTTACAATTACTCTGTTGCCGTGGTCTTAGGTAGTCTCCGTATAGGCTATCCCCTCCATCGTGATACTGCTGCCCTGTTGAAGAGCTTGTGATCTCCACACAGCACCATGCGCCTTCAGAAAAGCACCCCTCAGCCTCAGAAGATGCCCTTCTGGAGGCATGCAGTCATAGTCATTATACCCTAATGTAGGCCTATTTGCCTACTAGCCAAATAAAGTGCAGGGCATGCATGATGCGTGCAACTCGTCATTCCAACATATTTGAACATTTAATTATTCATACTTCATTTAGTTCAGTCAGTCAATATGTCATCCATTCTGTCATTTGTTTGAGTTGCAATAGGAACTAAATCATAGCGAATAAAACAGTCTTATCCATTTGTTTTTTGAAATCCATGTGTGTATTCATAATGATCTAAATTCTCCAAAGTTCTTTAGCCTTTCACTTTAATAATTCAATGTTTAATTTAGGCCTATCCAAATAAAAAATTGTCCTTCAATTCGTAGGCATCATTAGGCTATCATTTTGAGTACTGGTGTCTTGCGGAATAATTTTCTAAATCTATTTGTTTTAGAACGTTTTATTACAGGGCTCCCATTAAAAAGAGACACTAGATCACAGGCCTCTAAATATAGCCACTATATACATTTTAAACAAAATAGTTAAAGAAGCACATGCAGTGGCTGATGGGGAAAACAGATCTGGCAATAAGAATATGCTATAGATAGTCTTGACCATTTGGGACCCCTTGGCTATTTCGCTCAGGACATGTTATAGCCAAGACTTAATCAATATTTTGTTTTGTCTCATTTATTGATATGGATATAACCTCTGCGTGATGGGGTTGTGAAAAGCAAATGGCTATAACAAGCCTACATACAGAGTGGAATTCATTAATACAACAGTCAAATTGCCTAATATAAGGCCTACAGTCTGTGCTCCCAAATACTGGAAGTGTGATTCATTAGGTTACATGATCACCCCAGCATCCACACGCTGCTATACAAATAAATTATGCAATTATATGGCATATTTAGATAGTGGAATAGGCCTAAATCATATTTACTTTCTATTTTGTAGCTCAGGCAGTTATTCAAGACAAGGCTCTTCTGTCTATCATTCTCACACAAGCCTATATTACGTCATCTACTGGTATAACGTTGATATGGTCAGTCCTTGCATCCATAACACTGTCTGCATTTGAGAGTGGTTGCAATTCTCCAGGCCCATCCTAAGCTTTTCACCTATAGAGGAAGAGTTGGGGTTTACGCTTTGTTGTTGTTTCTTAAAGGAGCAGCGGATTTGAAAAAGGAGCAGCGGATTTGAGTGACTTCAAAACGTCAAAGTAGCATAGGCTTCAGATAAGCATACCTACTGTATGTAATGGCAATTTAATTATTATTACCATTGAATTAGGCTAGGAGTTGGAGGGTTGTTGGATGGAGCCAGCCTTCATTGCACAAGTTCTACTTGGCAGCGAACACACATTATCTCAATTTTGCCCGGGCCTGTTGCACTTATGTCCGAAAATAAACACTTTTTGGGGGGTTGAGATCATGAGGCGAGCGAGGGTGTGGGCCATTGTACAAATGAGGAGGGGATCATTTAAACTGCCAAATAGGTCTGTGATGTGGAGCTTTCAAGAGCTTGACATGATGTGATTCACAGATGACGAATTAATTGAACTGAAATACAAACAAGGTGATATTGCCCTCTGCTGGACAATATGATTATATCTCACCACACAGACGGACTTTTACGCAATGGTTTCATTTTCAGTAGTAAAAAAATATAGACCAAAGTGCAATAATCATCAAGCGTTAAACAGATTCATGTCATAAGCTAACTAGCACATTAATCATAGTTGATTATAATTTTTTCATGTAATGGCATGACATCTGGAAAGATTGTGACTGTAAACAATGTCATGATACATCTTATCACAGGGTTCCCCAACTGACCCCCCCCAAGTTTCTGAGCAAAAAAATAAATATTTGTGTATACATATATATTGTTGAATTTTGTTGGACATAAAATACTATAAAAACACCAGGACATGAGCTCCAAGTGATTTTAATTTTGGAAATCTGTTCCCAAATATTCCCACTCATAATAGAGACATATGTGATCGTATACAAATAATAATAATACATAATAATTGATTGGATTTATATAGCGCTTTTCTACCAACTGAGGTACTCAAAGCTCTTTACATAGTAGGGGGAAACTCAGCTCATCCACCATCAATGTGTAGCACCCACCTCAGTGATGCACGGCGACCATGTTTGTGCCAGAACGCTCACCACACGTCAGCTATCAGGTGGAGAGGTGAGGAGTGATATGCCGATGGGGGAGATGATTAGATGGCCATGATGGAATGTGGCCAGGTTGGGAATTTAGCCATGACATCGGGTGAACCCCCCTTTCCGTTTTACATTATTCCGATTATGATAAAACGGACCATATGTTACGAAGCTAGTAGTTAGACACAGAAATGTACGTTATAGTCTTGTCCCATCGCTGCAACTCCCGTACGGACTCGGGAGAGGCGAAGTTCGAGAGCCGTGCGTCCTCCGAAACACGACCCAGCCAAGCCGCACTGCTTCTTGACACAATGCCCGCTTAACCCGGAACCCAGACGCTGTGCCAATTGCGCGCCACCTAATGGGGCTCCCAGTCACTGCCAGCTGTGACACAGCCTGGGATCGAACCCAGGTCTGTAGTGTCGCCTTAGACCACTGCACCACTCTGGAGGCCCCCGCAAATGGATTTTATCAAACAATTGATCCTCCAAAAAATGCGGCCCTCCGTTGAATTAAAAAATCCCGATGTGGCCCTCGAGCCAAAAAGTTTGCCCACTCCTGCCCTAGAGGTTTTGTAAGTGATTTAGCCTACTTGTCAATCCAGATCTGAATATCTGATATCCTTTTTACTGTACACTGTTAATAGCTCATCACTGAATGTCCTACTACAAGGATGTGGTCAGGTTGACACACTTCTGAGTCAATAACACAGAACACACACACCACAGATTGCAAGGGCAAGTACAATGAGCAGTTGGGGAAATTATGTCTGCTGTGTGGCTGCCCGATATACACAAGCGCACACTTAATTTTAGTTTAATGTGTAGTCAAGGCTTTGCCATTAAAATATTATTGTGTCTATCTTTCAGATCTGACAACCAGACTTGGTGGGTGTTTCCACGAAACTGTTCCAGGCCTGGAGAGGCTTGTAGACCTGAAGCAGTGTGATGTGGTCCATTTTTTTTATTTTTATCACACACATGTAAACACACTCACTCAATCGCTCACTTTGTTTTGTTGTATCATTTTTTTCACTTAAGAAAATTGTGCCTCCCTCTTTTAGATCTGACAACCCTATTGCAACCTCACAGCTGCAGTCGTCTGCCCCTGCATCTGCTACACCGGTGATACAGGTAATTATCACATGCATGTATACACACATGCACACTCTCCCTCAATTGGGGCTCTATTCAATCACATCCGCTTTAGTCGACATCCACATAGCGGTTGTTTTGGTGGTGTCTGCGGTGGAACTGTGTTAGAGCTGTGAAATCCACAAGCGGCTCCTGGCATTATACCTAAAGCGGACATTGCCATTGACTTCACCGAGTTGCATCAACAGAAATCTCATGCGGCCCTGTTTACAAGTTTGAACACTGGAATGTGAGATGTAATCTACATCTCGATTAGGCTCATAGAAATCCTCATTATTTTGTTCAATGATTTTGAATTTGAGCATCATATCTATAGCCTTCACTTTCTCGTTCTGAACTTGTAACACGAGTAGGACAGGTGTAGCTTCATGACAATGATCAAGAGCTGCTACTTACCGATTTTGACAGATCCAACTCAGTTACACCTCAGACACCGCCAAAACATCAGCTATGTGGTGTCAGCTATCACCGGTTAACACTTGATCTGATTGGATCTAGGCCTTACACTCATTCAGTCTGTTTAGTTGTATGTTTATTGTCAGTTAAGAAAATTGTGCCTCTCTCTTTTAGATCTGCCACCCCCAGCAGTTCAGCTGCAGTCACAGTTGGCCTCTGCTGAGGCATTTAATTTACCGCCTGCAACGGTTCCTTCTACAGTAGCCGTGAAGGGAGAAACTTGTGAGGATTCCCAGATGGATACAGGTAATTCAGAATTATATTACATACACATACACATACACTCACTCACTCACTCACTCTCACTCACTCACTCACTCACTCACTCACTCACTCCAACAGATGTGCACACACAAACATATTGTTGAGCTGTATAGTTACTGTTACTATGTGCGTCACTCTTTCAGATCTGCCATGCACTCCACCACTGCCCGACAGCCTCACCCAGAAGTGCATACACTGGGCCTATCAAGACTGATAAAGCAGAGATGGGTGGCTGGCAAGGAAAAATAAAACACAACATGCACACACTCTTTCTCTGTCGCACACACACACACATTATCCCCCAATGTAAAGAACTTGTTTATTTTATGTATGCTCCAGTTTATTTTAGGATTGGAGATATCTACGCCTATCTATCCATTGTCAATATCTACATAATTACTCTAAATATCTATCAAATCAAAATGGGATTTATAAAATGTCCGATTTGAGGAAATTCTTTGTGCTTTTCTCGGAGTTGAAAAACATGCCTCACTCTCTCTCTCACACACACACATTAGACCCAATGTAAATACATTGATTATTTTATTTATGCTCCATTTTATTTGAGGATTGTGTGCAATTGACAGTTAAAACAACAGTTCGGTTTATAGGATATTTCTCTAATTAAAATGAATGACTGCAGACCTGCGACCCTCTTGTGTAGACCCTCTGAGTAGAGCTGAAACGGCCCCAACAGCCCTCACATATGTACATGGTTCCCAGGAGTTGTCCTGCAAAAATATTTGTTATGTACCAAGGCTACCCACCCTGGCTACCCATCCACATCGCTCTGGCCAAAAGGACGTTTGTTCTCCACAATGAATGAACGTAATGCTTAAAAACCAAGCAAACAAGGAATAGAGAGAGAGATGACCTGGAGGGAGTTCCAGACCTCAGCTTTTTAAAAAGCAGAAAAGCAAAGATGGTTGGCTGACAAGGAAAAATTAAGACAACATTCTCCCCTTTTTCTCTCTCACGCACACAGTCTGTAAATATATAAATACATTGTAAGATATCTAGGCCTACAACTTTAGAGTGCGGTGAAAAAGGTTTATCATTCATTTAACCAGGTAGGCTAGTTGAGAACAAGTTCTCATTTACAACTGCGACCTGGACAAGATAAAGCAAAGCAGTGCGACACAAACAACAACACAGAGTTACACATGGAATAAACAAGCGTACAGTCAATAACACAATAGAAAAAAAGAAAGTCACACAGTGTGTGCAAATGGCGTGAAGAGGTAAGGCAATAAATAGGCCATAGTAGCGAAGTAACTACAATTTAGCAAATTAACACTGGAGTGATAGATGAGCAGATGATGATGTGCAAGTAGAAATACTGGTGTGCAAAAGAGCAAAAAAGTAAATAAAAACAATATGGGGATGAGGTAGGTAGATTGGATGGGCTATGTACAGCTGCAGCGATCGGTTAGCTGCTCAGATAGCTGATGTTTAAAGTTAGTGAGGGAAATATACGTCTCCAGCTTCAGCGATTTTTGCAATTCGTTCCAGTCATTAGCAGCAGAGAACTGGAAGGAAAGGCGGCCAAAGGAGGTGTTGGCTTTGGGGATGACCAGTGAGATATACCTGCTGAAGCGCGTGTTACAGGTGGGTGTTGTTATCGTGACCAGTGAGCTGAGATAAGGCGGAGCTTTACCTAGCATAGACTTATAGGTGACCTGGAGCCAGTGGGTCTGGCGACGAATTTGTAGCGAGGGCCAGCCGACTAGAGCATACAGGTCGCAGTGGTGGGTGGTATATGGGGCTTTGGTGACAAAACGGATGGCACTGTGATAGACTGCATCCAGTTTTCTGAGTAGAGTATTGGAAGCTATTTTGTAAATGACATTGCTGAAGTCGGGGATCGGTAGGATAGTCAGTTTTACGAGGGTATGTTAGGCGGCATGAGTGAAGGAGGCTTTGTTGCGAAATAGGAAGCTGATTCTAGATTTAATTTGGGATTGGAGATGTTTAATATGAGTCTGTAAGGAGAGTTTACAGTCTAGCCAGACACCTCAGTATTTGTAGTTGTCTACATATTCTAAGTCAGAACCGTCCAGAGTAGTGATGCTAGTCGGGCAGGTGGCGAACGGTTGATAAGCATGCATTTGGTTTTACTAGCGTTTAAGAGCAGTTGGAGGCCACGAAAGGAGTGTTGTATGGCATTGACGCTCGTTTGGAGATTAGTTTACACAGTGTCCAAAGAAGGGCCAGATGTATACAGAATGGTGTCGTCTGCGTAGAGGTGGATCAGGGAATCACCCGCAGCAAGAGCGCCATCATTGATATATACAGAGAAAAGAGTCAGCTCGAGAATTGAACCCTGTGGTACCCCCATAGAGACTGCCAGAGGCCCTGACAATAGGCCCTCCAATTTTACACACTGAACTCTGTCTGAGAAGTTGTTGGTGAACCAGGCGAGGCAGTCATTTGATAAACCAAGGCTGTTGAGTCTGCCGATAAGAATGCGGCGATTGACAGAGTCGAAAGCCTTGGCCAGGTCGATGAAGACAGCTGCACAGTACTGGCGGTTATGATATCGTTTAGTACCTTAAGCGTGGCTGAGGTGCACCCGTGACCAGCTCGGAAACCGGATTGCACAGCGAAGAAGAAACTGACAGAATTCTATAATGAATACATATTACAATAATAATACATAATAGAGTGAAGAATAGTTACTGTATTGTGATTGTTAATGTTTTAATTACTCAACAAGTAGTGCCCCAAGGTGGGATTGAACCGTGTCTCAAAAGCAGCAGAAAAGGTCAAATAAGGTCACAAAAATGTCCGTTAGAGCTATACACGTCACGTCTGGCCTGGCACGGATAGCTGCAAAGAAAAAAATGCTAAACTAGGTGAAATTAGATAACATTAGCTGGTTAGCTGGCTAGCTAGAGGTAGCTAGCTAAATGCTTGCACAGTCGCTGGCTAGCTAACTATCAACGTTGTTGGATAGCTGAAAAAAACATGCTAAACTAAGCGACATTATGCAACAACATTTTTACACATTAACTCAATTTAAAACAGCTTATAACTCACCTGAGTGCTGTTGACACTTAGCTAAGCAGACAGGTCAGGACAGGTGTCTGTCTTCTCTTCAATTCTTTGGGCTTGCTTTACAACAGCACACAGAACCAAGTATTGCGTGAGCGTTGGCCAGCTACTTAATCGATTTCCATAGACAGAGTAGAGTCAACAACTCACTACAAAATGGTACACACGTTTGCATTTCTGATTCAATTGCAAAGAGGTGGGACGGACAGTAGGTGAAAGTTAGTATAAAAGTCTAGCTCCTTTTCTTATTATAAAGTCATAATTGTAGGCCAGGCTCTCATGCAGTCTCTATTTATTTTCATTTCAAAAAGCCCAAGAGCAATACAAATCCGAATAATAAAATATGCAGCAGGAAATACTACACACTGAGACAAAATAATTCCTTCCTTCCTGATAAACTTGACCCAAATTCGTGAGCTCTTGACCATAACATAATTGTCTTAAGATAAATAATCAGCATATATGCTGTAGGACTATGGCATTCAGGTTTCTTCAGATATTATACTGTAATCAGACACTGAAACGCACTGGGCAAGAAAAGCATACAGAGCAGCTTATTTGGACCGTACCGTTAAGGTTGTCGTGTTCCCTTTCATCCCCACCAGACCCAGTCCAACTGCAGCTCAAATCAAAATCAAATCAAATTGTATTGGTCACATACACATGGTTAGTAGATGTTAATGCGAGTGTAGCGAAACGCTTGTGCTTCTAGTTCCGACAGTGCAGCAATGTCTAACAAGTAATCTAACAATTCCACAACAACTACCTAATACACACAAATCTAAAGGGATGGAATAAGAATATGTACATATAAATATATGGATGAGCGATGACCAAGCGGCAAAGGCGAGATGCAATAGATATATTGTATAAAATACATAGTATACATATGAGATGAGTAATGTAAGATATGTAATCATTATTAAGGTGGCATTATTTAAAGTGACTAGTGATCCATGTATTGAAGTGCCCAATGATTTGAGTCTGTATGTAGGCAGCAGCTTCTCTGTGTTAGTGATGGCTGTTTAACAATCTGATGGCCTTGAGATAGAAGCTGTTTTTCAGTCTCTCGGTCCCAGCTTTGATGCACCTGTACTGACCTCGCCTTCTGGATGATAGCGGGGTGAACAGGCAGTGGCTCGGGTGGTTGTTGTCCTTGATGATCCTTTTGGCCTTCATGTGACATCGGGTGCTGTAGGTGTCCTGGAGGACAGGTAGTTTGGCCCCGGTGATGCGTTGTGCAGACCGCACCACCCTCTGGAGAGCCTTGCGTTTGAGGGCGGTGTAGTTGCCATACCAGGTGGTGATACAGCCCGACAGGATGCTCTCAATTGTGCATCTGTTAATGTTGTGAGGGTTTTAGGTGACAAGCCAAATTTCTTCAGCCTCCTGAGGTTGAAGAGGCGCTGTTGCGCCTTCTTCACCACACTGTCTGTGTGGGTGGACCATTTCAGTTTGTCCATGATGTGTACGCCGAGGAACTTAAAACTTAAAACCTGCATGCAGATGAAAAAAGGAGAGACCGTTAGTACCAATAGACATTGCAGGCGAAGCTAAAAGGAGAAGTATAGGAGGAGGGAGGCAGGGTTAGCTTTACCTGCTGAAATTATGCTACATTAGGAAAATTGCATGGCTCATTTTTGTTTGTGTTAAATGCAGTATGACATAGTACTTAAGCTGTAATATAATTTAGTATATATATTTATGTTACCTTGTACACAAGTGGTAGAATATTCATTTATAGTTTCTAGGCCAGACACTGAACAATAGTGACATAAATTACTAATGAGATCGGTTGATGATTAGGTGTACCACCAGTGATGATAAATAGGTTTGTAAAGGCAGAACGTTTTAGATGTGAGAATAACATTTCGTGACAGATTTAACAATTAAAATGGTATATTCTAAATTGAGGAGCATAGTATTTTGTGAAAAATACACATATGTTTTTGATTATAAAAAATCTCCTCTTACCATGAGGTCTGCTTTCTCCCCCAAGCATCATCATTTCCCCAACCTTTCCCATTCAGTAATACAATCCAAGGTCTGCATCCTCAACAGTCTTGATTTTCAATTCCAATAACCTGTTGGCAATCTGTGCCTCGAAACGAAGATTGTGTTGGTGCCCATAGATTACAGTTCCACCATTTAGACTCACAAACAGCAAAACAGCAGGAGTCTGCTCAGGATTGTGCTTCAACCAGGTTATCTCATAATGGTAAAGAGATATCACATGGAAGAATGGCAGTATCTCCAAGCTGGACCTCTCGAAACACAGGCTCCTCCACAGACTGCCGTGACAATGAACACTGTTTGATAGATAGATTGCAACACATTAGGCAATTTTTTATTACAATCAAATAAAAAAACATGTGTATAATCAAATCAGGCTATTCATCAAGAAGACCCTCTGAAAATCCAATACATTTTACTCACAAATCATCAAGATAAACCAAACAGATGCCATTCTCTGTGTGCTATTACAAGCAGAATTACAGGTCACAAGTTACAGTCTGACAATGGACAGTTTCATCTTCACTGGTAAAACCTCTAGTTCCGTGAAAGTTCCACTTCCTTTCAGATGTAGACCACTTTTATTTTTAAAAAGTGTTATCAGCTCAATTTAGGTTAACCATTTGCAAACCTTCAGTGTCATACTTCTTATGGCTGAGATCCCGCTAAAGGGATCGATATGACAACATCCAGTGAAAGTGCAGGGCGCCAAATTCAAAACTACAGAAATCCCATAATTAAAAGTCCGATTTCAAATAGGCTTTACGGCGAAAGCACCACAAACGATTATGTTAGGTCAGGGCCAAGTCACAGAAAAACACAGCCATTTTTCCAGCCAAAGAGAGGAGTCACAAAAATCAGAAATAGAGATAGAATTAATCACTAACCTTTGATGATCTTCAACAGATGACACTCATAGGACTTCATGTTACACAATACATGTATGTTTTGTTCGGGAAAGTTCATATTTATATCCAGAAATCTCATATTCCCGTGGCGCGTTATTTTCAGTAGTTCCAAAACATCTGGTGATTTTGCAGAGAGCCACATCAATTTACAGAAATACTCATAATAAACATTGCTAAAAGATACAACTGTTATGCATGGAATTTTAGATCCACTCTTCCTTAATGCAACCGCTGTGTCAGATTTCAAAAACACTTTACGGAAAAAGCACACCATGCAATAATCTGAGTACGGCGCTCAGAGCCCAAACAAGCCAAAAAGATATCCGCCATACTGTGCAGTCAACAGAAGTCAGAAATAACATTATAAGTATTCACTTACCTTTGATGATCTTCATCAGAATGCACTCCCAGGAATCCCAGTTCCACAATAAATGTTTGTTTTGTTCGATAATGTACATAATTTATGTCCAAATAGCTCCTTTTGTTAGCGCGTTTGGTAAACAAATCCAAACTCACGAAGCGCGTTCACTAGGAGCAGACGAAAAGTCAAAAAGTTCCCGTTACAGTCCTTAGAAACATGTCAAACGAAGTATAGAATCAATCTTTAGGATGTTTTTAACATAAATCTTCAATAATGTTCCAACCGGAGAATTCCTTTGTCTTCAGAAATGGAATGGAACTCAAGCTAACTCTCACATGAACGTGCATGGTCAGCTCGTGGCACTCTGGGAGAGACCTTACTCAATCCCCTCTCATTCGGCCCCCCTTCACAGTAGAAGCATCAAACAAGGTTCTAAAGACTGTTGACATCTAGTGGAAGCCTTAGGAAGTGCAACATGACTAATATCCCACTGTATCTTCAATAGGGAATGAGTTGAAAAACGACCAACCTCAGATTTCCCACTTCCTGGTTGGATTTTTTCTCAGGTTTTTGCCTGCCATATGAGTTCTGTTATACTCACAGACATCATTCAACCAGTTTTGGAAACTTCAGAGTGTTTTCTATCCAAATATACTAATAATATGCATATATTAGCAACTGGGACTGAGTAGCAGGCAGTTTACTCTGGGCACCATATTAATCCAAGCTACTCAATACTGCCCCCAGCCATAAGAAGTTTCAATTAAAACACTTTTTTTTTTTTTTTTTTTAATAAAACATGATTTTTATAAAAAAATTGCCTCTAAGCCTCCTAAAACCCAACAAAAAGCTTTGTCATACGTGGTAGCATGCATAGTGTGATGGTTTGGTGTTGTACTCTCATTGGTGAAACAACAGTTGCTTCTGAGCTGGTGTGTTACGGACTGGTCTTGCATGAAGCTGCAGCCACAGAAATGTGTAGGTTGTAGGCCTAAGTGACCTTTCTCGCTCTCACTTCTGTTAACCCTGGAAACGAAACCACCAAAAGAGCTACTGCCTTTGATTGAAACAGACAAAGCCAGAGACAATGACGAAATCAAAGATTGCTTGTAACTTTCCAAATAGGCTATGTAACACATCTGTTGGAGTGTTTTTTTTTTCTTAGGTTTTGTTGCTTTTTTATCAGTTTGATAAAATAGTTGAATTGTCTCAAGTCTCAATAGATGTAAATATCATTGTCATCCTTATAATAACAAAAACCTGGCATTATATTCCCTGTGTAGTGCACTCCTTTTGACCAGAGCCCTATGGGGTGCTCTACAATAGGGTGTCAGGGCCGCATACATAACCTCGTTACTGAAACGACTGGATAAAGCCAGTTGGTGGAGAGACCACAATGTCCCTGACCTCTGAACAGCTTCTGTTCAGCTGGAATGCTATTTTTTCCCCAATGGGAATTGCCTTTCTGACCCATGTCTGCATTTGTCAAAATGCCCATGTACACTTTTATACAAACTTTTTTTCATGTACGTCTCTTGCTGTATTTGTGATTTTACATTGTATATTGTTTGTTCTGTTCTGTTTAAAATAACATAAAAAAAGCACTGCCATAAATTGATCTACCACTATAAAATAAAATAGCAGCCAATCGAAAGTCTTTTACTGATGACGTAGCTAAAAGGTCAAAGTTCAATCACACATGCCAAGAGAAACAAACAACGGAACATCAACAAAGACCAGAGCGAGGTGACAGAAAATCGAAATAATTTTCTTATATACTTTTGGGAGCGACACAGCAAGACAAGTGGAATCAGCCACTTATAAGCTCACTGACTCAGTGGTCACGACGAATGCAGCTGAGAGTGAAGGTATGAGGCGAGGTGAAATGCTTGGGTAGCTAACGAACGGGAACTTATCACCTACGAGTCGTCGTAATCAGCTAACGTAACTAACTAGCTAGCTTAACGTTAGTTGTCAAACCAGCTCTCAAACCGATGTGATCACGACCCCGTTGTATATTACATTGATACAGTCAGTTCAGTCATTTGACTAGCATAAGTGACAATACAAACTTGATTCCCTCCTTTCTTTCAACATTTCCAGTCTGAGCTTAGTTTCACAAGAGCTGGCTAGCTTTCTGACTCTTGTTCTCTCGAATCTAGCCGATATAACTCAACTCTGAGATTTAAGATGGAGGTGTGCGGCGACTCGTGTGGCAGTGGGCGGACTGGAGCCCAGACATCACATAAAATGAAGTTTAAAAAAAAATCAACAACTACTGCTTTCAGTAGGACTATTCTTTACCAGGGTGCGGAAATCAGTAGCTAGTTTTTGATAACGTCGTTGTATGTGACGTCGGAGCTCCAGTCCCCGCATACTAGTCACCGCTGAACTCTATCGTAAATCGTTGAGTTTAGTCGGCTATCTCCAACCATGCCTGTTGACGACGCTCGACAGCATTAGCTAGCGTACATTGCCTTCCCTGCCAGCGGGCCCAGTAAGAAATGTTCCCGTTTACGTAAACTTCACCCTGAATCCGATTAGCCTGCCTAGATCCCATCTAGGTTAACGTTAGATAACGCCCACATCTTGTCCAGCTTTGACAGTGTAACTTAGCTGCCTAGTATTTGCACCTGTCAGGCATAGCTAAGATAGTAGATAGATAGTAACAACAATAAATGCGTGTTTCACATTGCTAGCTCTCGGGCCGTTGTGTTTTTAATTACATCACACATAACTAAGCTATAACTGTAATTTCTTCCGCAGGATGGCAGGTGTTTTCGATATTGACCTGGGGTCGGACGACCTTAGCGATGCAGAGGTGGGGATTTGAGGATACTTTTAAATTGTTTTTTAATTAGGGTACCTAACTAACTTGTTATTAGTGTCAGATCAAGGCTGTGTTCAATGTAGTGAAGAAAAAGCCCAGACAATTGCAGCGAGTATGAACAGAGCATATAAACTACAATTTTGTTCCCCAAAACAAAAGATTTATGCATGTTCTGTGATATTAAATAATGTCATCTTCAGTCTATCAGCAGTGACCCTTCTTCACGTGTCTACAGTGAATAAACTTTGACACCCTCTCTTCTATCCCTCTTGTGTTCTGTAGGATGATGTTTGTGACTTCACCGTAGCAGAGACAGACCCGTAAATGGAACAATGAACTTAGTCACTTGTCCACCATTCTTGCTTGAGCCTATATCTTTTACTGAATCATATAAACTCGCCCTCACTCATTCCCCTCTTCCTAACTCTCTCTTATCCCCTCTCTTAGTGTTCAGACAGAAGAGATAGAGCTGACCAGTGCCATTGTCAACAGAGACAGTGAGAGGATTGGACCAGACAGCTTTGAGCTGCTAAGTGTGCTGGGCAAGGGGGGCTACGGCAAGGTGTGTGTGTGTGTGTGCGCGCGTCAATCAATCAGTGCGTTTCTAAGAATTTCAGTTCCACAATGTACTTGGCTATACAGCAAGCTCTTGATCAGAAACTCAATCCATTTGTCATCGACCTATTTAACAATTGTATTTCTACTTGCAGGTTTTCCAGGTACGGAAAGTGCAGGGTACACAGACGGGGAAGATATTCGCCATGAAGGTTTTAAAGAAGGTACGTACGATTCCTCTTACTCATTTTTCTCAACCGAAAGCATGTTCTAAACATTGCCACGGTTACCAGGGCAAAATGTAATAAATCTACATACACCACTGACTTTCTCCACCTCCTTCCACCCATCCCTCTTTCCCTCCTTTCACTCATCCCTCTCTCTTTCTCCCTGCCAGGCGAAGATAGTGTGTAACGCCAAGGACACGGCCCACACGCGTGCAGAGCGGGAGATTCTGGAGACAGTGCGGCACCCCTTCATCGTGGACCTGCTGTACGCCTTCCAGACCGGGGGTAAACTCTACCTCATCCTGGAGTGTCTCAGTGGTGAGAGGGATGGGGGGAGGGAGGGAGAGGGACCTGTTGTACGCTTTCGACCTCATCCCGGAGGGAGGGGATCTGGGTAGGACAAGCATGTCTCTCTCTGAATCCAGGCACTTCAATTTCGACACTTCTGTCGCGTTATCTCCCTAGTCTTGTTGTTTTTGTTTCTTTATCAGGTGGAGAACTGTTCATGCAGCTGGAGAAAGAAGGAATCTTCATGGAGGACACTGCCTGGTAAGTGAGAGAGAGATGCTCAGCTTCAGGGTATCATTGGGAAAGGATACAAGTGTGAGGCTGAGGCCATAAACAGAAGTTAATTTCCATGTGAACATTTTGTAGGAGAAGATGAGAATAATAGCTTGACCGTATGTCTTGTGCATGCGTACGAGGAGGAGTGTTAATACATGTTTTTCCCTCTTTGACAAATAGTTTTTATCTGGGTGAGATTGTGCTTGCTTTGGGACACCTCCACTCAAACGGAATCATCTACCGAGACCTGAAACCAGAGAATATCATGCTGAACCACCAAGGTGTGTCTGTCTGTCTTACATAAACTCAGCAAAAAAAGAAACGTCCTCTCACTGTCAACTGCATTTATTTTCAGCAAACTTAACATGTGTAAATATTTGTATGAACATAACAAGATTCAACAACTGAGACATGAACTGAACAAGTTCCACAGACATGTGACTAACAGAAATGGAATAATGTGTCCCTGAACAAAGTGGGGATCAAAATCAAAAGTAACAGTCAGTATCTGGTGTGGCCACCAGCTGTATTAAGTACTGCAGTGCATCTCCTCCTCATGGACTGCACCAGATTTGACAGTTCTTGCTGTGAGATGTTACACCACTCTTCCACCAAGGCACCTGCAAGTTCCCAGACATTTCTGGGGGGAATGGCCCTAGCCCTCACCCTCCGATCCAAAAGGTCCCAGACGTGCTCAATGGGATTGAGATCCGGGCTCTTCGCTGGCCATGGCAGAACACTGACAGTCCTGTCTTGTAGGAAATCACGCACAGAACGAGCAGTATGGCTGTTGGCATTGTCATGCTGGAGGGTCATGTCAGGATGAGCCTGCAGGAAGGGTACCACATGAGGGAGGAGGATGTCTTCCCTGTAACGCACAGCGTTGAGATTTCCTGCAATGACAACAAGCTCAGTCCGATGATGCTGTGACACACCGCCCCAAACCATGACGGACCCTCCACCTCCAAATCGATCCCGCTCCAGAGTACAGGCCTCGGTGTAACGCTCATTCCCTCGACGAGAAACGCGAATCCGACCATCACCCCTGATGAGACAAAACAGCGACTCGTCAGTGAAGAGCACTTTTTGCCAGTGCTGTCTGGTCCAGCGACGGTGGGTTTGTGCCCATAGGTCGACGTTGTTGCTGGTGATGTCTGGTGAGCACCTGCCTTACAACAGGCTTATAAGCCCTCAGTCCAGCCTCTCTCAGCCTATTACGGACAGTCTGTGCACTGATGGAGGGATTGTGCGTTCGTGGTGTAACTCGGGCAGTTGTTGTTGCCATCCTGTACCTGTCCCGCAGGTGTGATGTTCGGATGTACCGATCCTGTGCAGGTGTTGTTACACGTGGTCTGCCACTGCGAGGATGATCATGTGTCAGTCCTATCTACCTGTAGGGGTGTCTGAGGCGTCTCACAGTACGGACATTGCAATTTATTGCCCTGGCCACATACCTCCTTGCAGCATGCCTTAGGCATGTTCACGCAGATGAGCAGGGACCCTGGGCATCTTTCTTTTGGTGTTTTTCAGTCAGTAGAAAGGCCTCTTTGGTGTCCTAAGTTTTCATAACTGTGACCTTAATTGCCTACCGTCTGTAAGCTGTTAGTGTCTTAACGACTGTTCCACAGGTGCATGTTCATTAATTGTTTATGGTTTATTGAACAAGCATGGGAAACAGTGTTTAAACCCTTTACAATGAAGATCTGAAGTTATTTGGATCTTTACAAATTATCTTTGAAAGACAGGGTCCTGAAAAGGGGACATTTTATTTTTTGGAGTTTAGAAATCAATGTCACTGAGATGAAAATATGATCTTTTTTTAAAGATAATTGATCTGCTATGGATTGGCTTATTGTTATACATCTACATTTACATTACATTTAAGTCATTTAGCAGACGCTCTTATCCAGAGCGACTTACAAATTGGTGCATTCACCTTATGATATCCAGTGGAACAACCACTTTACAATAGTGCATCTAACTCTTTTAAGGGGGGGGGGGGGGGGTTAGAAGGATTACTTTATCCTATCCTAGGTATTCCTTAAAGAGGTGGGGTTTCAGGTGTCTCCGGAAGGTGGTGATTGACTCCGCTGACCTGGCGTCGTGAGGGAGTTTGTTCCACCATTGGGGTGCCAGAGCAGCGAACAGTTTTGACTGGGCTGAGCGGGAACTGTACTTCCTCAGAGGTAGGGAGGCGAGCAGGCCAGAGGTGGATGAACGCAGTGCCCTTGTTTGGGTGTAGGGCCTGATCAGAGCCTGAAGGTACGGAGGTGCCGTTCCCCTCACAGCTCCGTAGGCAAGCACCATGGTCTTGTAGCGGATGCGAGCTTCAACTGGAAGCCAGTGGAGAGAGCGGAGGAGCGGGGTGACGTGAGAGAACTTGGGAAAGTTGAACACCAGACGGGCTGCGGCGTTCTGGATGAGTTGTAGGGGTTTAATGGCACAGGCAGGGAGCCCAGCCAACAGCGAGTTGCAGTAATCCAGACGGGAGATGACAAGTGCCTGGATTAGGACCTGCGCCGCTTCCTGCGTGAGGCAGGGTCGTACTCTGCGAATGTTGTAGAGCATGAACCTACAGGAACGGGTCACCGCCTTGATGTTAGTTGAGAACGACAGGGTGTTGTCCAGGATCACGCCAAGGTTCTTAGCACTCTGGGAGGAGGACACAATGGAGTTGTCAACCGTGATGGCGAGATCATGGAACGGGCAGTCCTTCCCCGGGAGGAAGAGCAGCTCCGTCTTGCCGAGGTTCAGCTTGAGGTGGTGATCCGTCATCCACACTGATATGTCTGCCAGACATGCAGAGATGCGATTCACCACCTGGTTATCAGAGGGGGGAAAGGAGAAGATTAATTGTGTGTCGTCTGCATAGCAATGATAGGAGAGACCATGTGAGGATATGACAGAGCCAAGTGACTTGGTGTATAGCGAGAATAGGAGAGGGCCTAGAACAGAGCCCTGGGGGACACCAGTGGTGAGAGCACGTGGTGCGGAGACAGATTCTCGCCACGCCACCTGGTAGGAGCGACCTGTCAGGTAGGACGCAATCCAAGCGTGGGCCGCGCCGGAGATGCCCAGCTCGGAGAGGGTGGAGAGGAGGATCTGATGGTTCACAGTATCAAAGGCAGCCGATAGGTCTAGAAGGATGAGAGCAGAGGAGAGAGAGTTAGCTTTAGCAGTGCGGAGCGCCTCCGTGACACAGAGAAGAGCAGTCTCAGTTGAATGACTAGTCTTGAAACCTGACTGATTTGGATCAAGAAGGTCATTCTGAGAGAGATAGCAGGAGAGCTGGCCAAGGACGGCACGTTCAAGAGTTTTGGAGAGAAAAGAAAGAAGGGATACTGGTCTGTAGTTGTTGACATCGGAGGGATCGAGTGTAGGTTTTTTCAGAAGGGGTGCAACTCTCGCTCTCTTTAAGACGAAAGGGACGTAGCCAGCGGTCAAGGATGAGTTGATGAGCGAGGTGAGGTAAGGGAGAAGGTCTCCGGAAATGGTCTGGAGAAGAGAGGAGGGGATAGGGTCAAGCGGGCAGGTTGTTGGGCGGCCGGCCGTCACAAGACGCGAGATTTCATCTGGAGAGAGAGGGGAGAAAGAGGTCAAAGCACAGGGTAGGGCAGTGTGAGCAGAACCAGCGGTGTCGTTTGACTTAGCAAACGAGGATCGGATGTCGTCGACCTTCTTTTCAAAATGGTTGACGAAGTCATCAGCAGAGAGGGAGGAGGGGGGAGGAGGGGGAGGAGGATTCAGGAGGGAGGAGAAGGTGGCAAAGAGCTTCCTAGGGTTAGAGGCAGATGCTTGGAATTTAGAGTGGTAGAAATTGGCTTTAGCAGCAGAGACAGAAGAGGAGAATGTAGAGAGGAGGGAGTGAAAGGATGCCAGGTCCGCAGGGAGGCGAGTTTTCCTCCATTTCCGCTCGGCTGCCCGGAGCCCTGTTCTGTGAGCTCGCAATGAGTCGTCGAGCCACGGAGCAGGAGGGGAGGACCGAGCCGGCCTGGAGGATAGGGGACATAGAGAGTCAAAGGATGCAGAAAGGGAGGAGAGGAGGGTTGAGGAGGCAGAATCAGGAGATAGGTTGGAGAAGGTTTGAGCAGAGGGAAGAGATGATAGGATGGAAGAGGAGAGAGTAGCGGGGGAGAGAGAGCGAAGGTTGGGACGGCGCGATACCATCCAAGTAGGGGAAGTGTTGGATGAGAGCGAGAGGGAAAAGGATACAAGGTAGTGGTCGGAGACTTGGAGGGGAGTTGCAATGAGATTAGTGGAAGAACAGCATCTAGTAAAGATGAGGTCAAGCGTATTGCCTGCCTTGTGAGTAGGGGGGGAAGGTGAGAGGGTGAGGTCAAAAGAGGAGAGGAGTGGAAAGAAGGAGGCAGAGAGGAATGAGTCAAAGGTAGACGTGGGGAGGTTAAAGTCACCCAGAACTGTGAGAGGTGAGCCATCCTCAGGAAAGGAACTTATCAGGGCGTCAAGCTCATTGATGAACTCTCCAAGGGAACCTTGAGGGCGATAAATGATAAGGATGTTAAGCTTGAAAGGGCTGGTAACTGTGACAGCATGGAATTCAAAGGAGGCGATAGACAGATGGGTCAGGGGAGAAAGAGAGAATGTCCACTTGGGAGAGATGAGGATCCCAGTGCCACCACCCCGCTGACCAGAAGCTCTCGGGGTGTGCGAGAACACGTGGGCAGACGAGGAGAGAGCAGTAGGAGTAGCAGTGTTATCAGTGGTAATCCATGTTTCCGTCAGTGCCAAGAAGTCGAGGGACTGGAGGGAAGCATAGGCTGAGATTAACTCTGCCTTGTTGGCCGCAGATCGGCAGTTCCAGAGGCTGCCTGAGACCTGGAACTCCACGTGGGTCGTGCGCGCTGGGACCACCAGGTTAGAGTAGCAGCGGCCACGCGGTGTGAAGCGTTTGTATGGTCTGTGCAGAGAGGAGAGAACAGGGATAGACAGACACATAGTTGACAGGCTACAGAAGAGGCTACGCTAATGCAAAGGAGATTGGAATGACAAGTGGACTACACGTCTCGAATGTTCAGAAAGTTAAGCTTACGTTGCAAAAAATCTTATTGACTAAAATGATATAGTACTGCTGGCTGGTGAAATAGGCTAGCTAGCAGTGGCCGCGTTGTTGACTTTGTTTGAAAGTGTAGCTGGCTAGGTAACCTCTAACTGGCTAGGTAACCTCGACAATTACTCTAGACTACACAATTATCTTGGATACAAAGACGGATATGTAGCCAGCTAAGATCAAACAAATCAAACTGTTGTACTGTAATGAAATGAAATGTAATACTACCTGTAATACTACCTGTGGAGCAAAGCGGAATGCAACTACTCGCTCCAAACCAAACCGGAAGTGCGTATCGTAGAGGGAGAGGCAATAGAAGTGTTGTTGTCAATCACCACCTTCCGGAGACACCTGAAACCCCACCTCTTTAAGGAATACCTAGGATAGGATAAAGTAATCCTTCTAACCCCCCCCCCTTAAAAGAGTTAGATGCACTATTGTAAAGTGGTTGTTCCACTGGATATCATAAGGTGAATGCACCAATTTGTAAGTCGCTCTGGATAAGAGCGTCTGCTAAATGACTTAAATGTTGTTTCTTGTATTATTGTCTTTTGTGTCTTTAGAGGACTGCTTCACCTTAATGTCCCCTTTCCCTTTTCTTCTGTCCTTATTTTGTCCCACTTTGTCCCTTCTTTGTCCCTTCTTCTCTTCTGCCAACTAGACACTCCTTGTTAGCTAGCTAGCTTCTTTCAGGAATGTCCCTAGCAACTGCCTAGCAACAGGTAAACAACTTAGCTAGCTAAGAAAACGGTATAATTTTATGAAAAATTGTTACTTTTTCAAAAGCCTTTCTTCTTTGTTTGCTGCTTGTTTGGTCTCCTATTCAGTTTGCAGTTTTCTTTTGATTTTTTTCGATGTACTTTACTCTAAAAAAACATTTCAATTTCAATATTTGTAGGAGCTCATCTTTTCAGCTGCTGCTGCTTAATTTGGAACTCCGGAACACTATCCCATAGCGTTATCATTTACAATTGACAGATATTGTATCTCTGTTTCCCAGGACACATCAAGCTGACTGACTTTGGCCTGTGTAAGGAGTCCATTCATGACGGCGCTGTCACGCACACCTTCTGTGGGACCATAGAGTACATGTGAGTGTAATGCCACACTGATGTGAGATAAGGATGCTGTCTCTGAGTCAGCTGTCGCTCTGAGACTGCACTATCTTTGAATGACAGTAGGGGTCGCTGTAGTAATAATAGTTCAGATAGGTCTGGGTTCACCTAACTAGTTATAGTACAATTCTTCCCATCCTCCCTGAAGTTAAGTGTTCATTTAAAAACATTACATTTGTCCATGGGCTGCAGGGTCTTCCACCATATTCCTTGCACTAACTAAACTGGGCTCCCGAGTGGCGCAGCGGTCTAAGGCACTGCATCTCAGTGCAAGAGGTATCGCTACAGTCCCTGGTTCAAATTCAGGCTGTATCACATCCGGCCGTGATTGGGAGTCCCATAGGCCGTCATTGTAAATAAGAATTTGTTCTTAACTGACTTGCCTAGTTAATTAAAGGTTAAATAAATAAACACATTTTTTTTTTCAAACCTTTTATGCGAGTAAAGTCATACCGTATCAAAAAAATAAGCACGACAACTATGATGGTACAATTTTATAAATGCTGACAGATAATTTGTTCAATCGACATGGGATCTTTTTATGTCGGTAAAATGAATCATACGAGACATGTCAGTGGAAATGCTTTTAAGCACAAATATTGATATAATAACCATCATATTGAAGTAATCTTTGGGGTCACGAGATGATATGGTGTGTGTGGTCCTCCCACTACGACTCGGAAAACCATGCAGTTTATTAGGCTGCAGATGAAATGACTTATGATGATCTTCACAGGGTGGTGAAAGTTCACATTGATATTGACGCTTCTTTCCAATAAATAAAGAGTCTGATTCTGGTGACATGATGATCGATGCTTGACTGCTGTTTGACACTTCTACTGAAGTGTCTCTTCCCTGCGCTCTCTATCCCCTCACTCTCTTTCTCTCTCTTTCTCAGGGCTCCAGAGATTCTGACGCGTACCGGACACAACCGGGCGGTGGACTGGTGGAGTCTTGGTGCCCTGATGTATGACATGATGACGGGCTCGGTGAGAGACAGAGCAGAGAGGGAGGAGGGGGGGGGGGGGGGGTGTAAAGAGGGATGGGGTGTACCATTTGAAAGACTTGACTCAAACCTCTGTGGTCTTCTTGCCTGTCTCTGTCACTTCCCCCATAGCCTCCGTTCACTGCTGAGAACAGGAAGAAGACCATTGATAAGATCTTGAAGTGTAAAATCAACCTACCGCCCTACCTCACACTGGACGCCCGAGATATGATCAAAAAGGTAAAGACGCCCACCCGTCCCCATCTCTCGTTATGTTTAAGAACATTTATCATCCTAAGAATAGAGGTCAAGACTCAATCTCTCTATTATTCTGTCTTTCTCTCACTCTAACCCACTGTACTACTCTCATATCTCTGTCTCTCTCTACATTTCATTCATCTCTTTTTCTCCCTCTCTAATTTCAATTTACGGGATTTATTGGCATGGGAAACATGTTTACATGGATAATAAACAAAAGTGAAATAAACAATTACACTGACAAAGTTATAAAGAAATTGACATTTCAAATGTCATATGTGCAAATGGTTAAAGTACAAAAGGGAAAATAAATAAAACATAAATATGGGCTGTATTTACAATGGTTTTTGTTTTTCACTGGTTGCCCTTTTCTTGTGGCAACAGGTCACAAATCTTGCTGCTGTGATGGCACACTGGTATTTCACCCAATAGATATGGGAGTTTATCAAAATTGGGTTTGTTTTCAAATTATTTTGGGGTCTGTGTAATCTGAGGGAAATATGTCTTCTAATATGGTCATACATTTGGCAGGTTAGGGAGTGCAGCTCAGTTTGCACCTTGTTTTGTGGTCAGTGTGCACATAGCCTGTCTTTGCTTGGAGAGACAGGTTTGCCTACTGCAGTCTTTCTCAATAGCAAGGCTATGCTCACTGAGTCTGTACATAATCAAAGCTTTCCTTAAATGTGTCAGTCACAGTGGTCAGGGCCAAATAGTATTCTAGTTTGCTCAGTTTTTTGTTGTTAATTACTTGACACATTGGAAATAATCATCTTTTTGGGTTTTCTCATGATTTGGTTAAGTCTAATTGTATTGCTGTCCTGGGGGTCTGTTTGTGAACAGAGCCCCAGGACCAGCTTGCTTAGGGGACTCTTCTCCAGGTTCTTCTCTCTGTTGGTGATGGCTTAGTTATGGAAGGTTTGGGAATCGCTTCCTTTTAGGTGGTTGTAGAATTGAACGTCTCTTTTCTGGATTTTGATCATTAACGGGTATCGGCCTAATTCTGACTCTGCATTATTTGATGTTTTCCGTTGTAAAAAGGAGGATATTTTTGCAGAATTCTGCATGCAGTGTCTCAATTTGGTGTTTGTCCCATTTTGTGAATTCTTGGTTGGTGAGCGGACACCAGACCTCACAACTATAAAGGGCAATGGGTTCTATAACTGATTCAAGTATTTTTACCCAGATCCTAATTGGTATGTTGATATTTGATGGCGTAGAAGGCCTTTCTTGCCTTGTCTCTCAGATTGTTCACAGCTTTGTGGAAGTTACTTGTGGCGCTGATGTTTAGGCAGAGGTGTGTGTGTGTGTGTGTGTATAGTTTTTTTGTGTGCTCTGGGGCAATGGTGTCTAGATGGTATTTGTGGTCCTGGCAACTATACTTTTTTTGGAACACCATTATTTTGGTCTTACTGAGATTTACTGTCAGGGTCCAGGTCTGACAGAATATGTGCAGAAGATCTAGGTGCTGCTGTAGGCCCTCCTTGGTTGGGGACCGATGCACCAGATCATCAGTAGACCTTTGACTTCAGATTCTAGTAGGGTGAGGCCGGGTGCTGCAGACTGTTCTAGTGCCCTCGCCAATTTGTTGATATATATGTTGAAGAGGGTGGGGCGTAAGCTGCATCCCTGTCTCAACCCACGGCCCTGTGGAAAGAATGAATTTTTTTGCCAATTTTAACCGCACACTTGTTTGTGTACATGGATTTATAATGTTGTATGTTTTTCCCCCAACACCATTTTCCATCCATTTGTATAGCAGACCCTCGTGCCAAATTGAGTCAAAAGCTTTTTTGAAGTCAACTAAGCATGAGAAGACTTTGCCTTTTTTTTTCTTTTTTTTCTTCTTCTTTGTCAATTAGGGTGTGCAGGGTCAATACGTGGTCTGTTGGTAATTTGGTAAAAAGCCAATTTGACATTTGCTCAGTACATTGTTTTGACTGAGGAAATGTACGAGTCTGCTGCTAAAGATAATGCAGAGGATTTCCCCAAGGTTGCTGTTGACGCGTATCCCACGATAGTTTTTGGGGTCAAATTTGTCTCCACTTTTGTGGATTGGGGTGATCAGACCTTGGTTCCAAATATTGGGGAAGATGCCTGATGCCAGAGCTAAGGATGATGTTTAAGTATAGCCAATTGGAATTTGTGGTCTGTATATTTTGTAATTTTGTTTAGGATGGTTAGGTTCTAATTCTCAGAGTAAAAAACTCAATCCTTACATCTATTATGATTCGACAGGAAGACGAAGTAATAGGATAATAAATCATAATTTCTCAAGGGGATCTGACCTGACCTGAACCCCTTATTTGCCTAATCCACAGATGTCGGTCCGTATCCCCTATAGCAATCCTGTGACTTCCTCCCGTCCACCCAGCACATTCCAAAGCCATCTGGTTCTTACAGATAACCATTAACCTCTGATGAAAAAAAAAAAACACTCTAGGATAGCAATGTTTCAAGTTTAACCCCGAATCCAACAGGATACCATCAACACCAGAGGCCTTTTTGGGTTGGAGAGTTTTTGTATTTTGTCCTGTAGTTCATTCAATGTAATTGAAGAATCCAGTGGGTTCTGGTAGTCTTTAATAGTTTATTCTAAGATTTGTATTTGATCATGTATATGTTTTTGCTGTTTGTTCTTTGTTATAGGGCCAAAAATATTGGAGAAGTGGTTTATCCCATACATCTCTGTTTTGGATAGATAACTCTGTTGTTTTAGTGTGTTCCAATTTTCCCAGAAGTGGTTAGTCTATGGATTCTTTAACTTCATTTAGCTGATTTCTGGCGTGCTGTTCCTTTTTCTGTATTGTTTTAGTGATTCACCATAGTGAAGGCGTAGGCTAAGGTTTTCTGGTTCTCTGTTTTTGGTTGGATAGGTTTCTTTCTTAGGTTTTTGCATTCTTCATCAAACCATTTGTCATTGTTGTTCATTTTCTTAGGTTTTCTGCTTGAAATTTTTAGATTTGATAGAATGCTGAGAGATCAAATATACTGTTTAGGTTTTCTACTGCCAAGTTTACACCTTCACTATTACAGTGAAACGTTTTGTCCAGGAAGGTGTCTAAAAGTGATTGAATTTGTGGTTGTCGGTTGTCTAATTGTTTTTTGGTAGCATTTCTTCAAGATATTCAGTTCCTTTGGCTTTGATGCCTCATGATTTAAGTATTGCTCTGTTCAAGTAGACTGTGATTTTGCTTTGATCTGATAGGGGTGTCAGTGGGCTGACTGAACGCTCTTAGAGAATCTGGTTTGAGGTCAGTGATAAAGTAGTCTACAGTACTATTTCTCGTCCCCTCTGCCTACCATTGACTGTACATACCCAGCGTGCGACAGAGCTGCAGGAGTTGTGACCTGTTTTGTTGGTTATGTTGTGCCTAGGGGGGCATATGGGGGAGGAAATGCTGTCACCTCCAGGTAGGTGTTTGTTCCCCCGTGTGCTTAGGGAGTCAGATTATTGTCCAGCTCTGGCATTTAGGTCGCCACAGACTGGTACATGTCCCTGGAAATGATTGATTTCCCCCTTCAGGATGGAGAAGCGGTCTTCATTAAAGTATGGGGATTCTAATGGGGGGATATAGGTAGCACACAGGAGGACATTTTTCTGTTGAGATAATGTCCTTTTGAATTTCTAGCCAAATCTAAAATGTTCCTGATTTTAATTTAACAGAGTGAGTTAGGTCTGCTCTACACCAAATTAGCATACTGAGTCCCTTCCCTGTTTGCCAGCAGCATACCACCCTGCATCCCACTGCTGGCTTGCTTCTGAAGCTAAGCAGGGTTGGTCCTGGTCAGTCCCTGGATGGGAGATCAGATGCTGCTGGAAGTGGTGTTGGAGGGCCAGTAGGAGGCACTCTTTCCTCTCGTCTAAAAAATATCCCAATGCCCCAGGGCAGTGATCGGGGACACTGCCCTGTGTAGGGTGCCGTCTTTCGGATGGGATGTTAAACGGGTGTCCTGACTCTCTGAGGTCATTAAAGATCCCATGGCACTTATCGTAAGAGTAGGGGTGTTAACCTCTGTGTCCTGGCTAAATTCCCAATCTGGCCCTCATACCATCATGGTCACCAGCTTACATTTGGCCCATTCACCCCCCCCTCCTCTCCGCTGTAACTACTCCCCAGGTTGTTGCTGTAAATGAGAATGTGTTCTCAGTCAACTTAACTGGTAAAATAACGGTAAATAATAATAATAACACCTGGTAGTTTGGTAGATGGGACTACCAGCTCTCTGTAACCTAGAGGGCAACCAGTGATTCCATCTCCTCTATACCATGTTTCTTGTAGGATGACAAGGTCTATATTTCTGATTTATTCGCTCCAGATTCCTGCTCTTTAGGCCAATGATAGGCCTTGGATATTCCAGGATGAGAGAGTGAAGGCTTTGTGTTCCATAAAGTGTCCAATGTTGTTAGTCGTGTGGTTTGGCCTCAGACCATTAAGTGTGATTATCTGGTACATGCCATTGGCTTGGGCTAGGGTAAGAATGAGGGGTTGGGCCTGTTTGCCTGCTCATGGTGTCTTTGTCTCTCTGTGTCTCTCTTTACCTCTCTGTCTCTCTCTCTCTCTCAATTCAATTTGCTTTATTGGCATGACGTAACAATGTACATATTGCCCAAGCTTACTTTGGATATTTACAATATGAAAATAATAAGAATCAAAATTGTCAACGAGACAACAGTAACAACAATAACCAAGGGTCAAAATGACCATGCATTTAACAATAAGCATTCAGTAGAGGATATGTGCAGGTTGATTGGTCGGTCAGACACTCTCCCTCATCTTATGGCAGGCAGCAATGTAGTGCGCTGCCAACCCACAGCTCTCTGCGTCCTCCCCCAACAGGACGGGTAGCTTATTCTCATCAGAGAGGTCTTTGAAAGGGTTTCAGATTTGGGGAAATGACACTCTAATTGTTTTATATTTTTGACATTTTGTCAGGAAATGCAGCTCTGTCTCTCGGGTTCTGCTGTTGTGCAGTGGTTGCACAGCCTTTCCTCTACAGGGAGCCAGGTCTTCCTGTGTCCACCCTTCTCAATGGCAAGGCTGTGCTCACTGAGCCTGTACTTTGTGAATGTTTTTCTAATGTTTTGATCAGTAACCATGGTCAAATAGTTTTCCATGGTGTACTGTCGATTTAGTTTCAGAAAGCACTGCGTTTTGCTTTGTGCATGTGCTTGTGTTTCCCAATAAGAAATTTAGTTTTGTTTTGACTGTGTTGTAGTTTGATTGGATGTTCTGGTCTTGATGCTTCAGTGTGTTAGTAGAACAGGTTTGTGAACTCAGGACTCAGGATAAGGGGACTCTTTTTTTTTTTGCTCAGCTCTTGGCATTGCAGGGCTTGGTAATGATATGAGAGGGGGTCACTGTATTTTAGATGTTTCCAAACCTTAATTGCTCTTTTTTGAGTTTTTATTATTAGTGGATATTGGCCTAATTCTGCCCTGCATGCATTGTTTGTAGTTTTTCTCTGGACATGTAGGAGAATCTTACAGAACTCTGCATGCAGGGTTTCAATGGGGTGTTTGTTCCGTTTGGTGAAATCTTGTTTTGCAAGTGGAACCCACACCTCGCTGCCATAAAGTGCAATTGGTTCAATGACATATTCAATTCATTTTAGCCAAATGTTAATGGGTATTTCAATTTTAATTCGTTTTTTAATGGCGTAGAATGCCCTGCGTGCTTTCTCGCTGTTCATTCACTGCATCATTAAGGTGTCCAGTTGAGCTTATTTTTAAACCTAAGTAATTGTAGTGTGTGCAGTACTCTATATATTTTGTACCAATTGAGAACATTGGTCTAAATCCCTGAGATCTGGATCTTTGTTGGAAAATCATTATTTTGTATTTTTGGGGGTTTACTGCCAGGGCCCAGGTTTGGCAGTACTGCTCTAGCAGGTCCAGGCTCTGCTGTGGGTGACAGCAGGCATAGGTCATTTGCAAAGAGTAGGCATTTATCCTCTGAATTGTGGAGACGAACACCGGGGGCTGAGGATTTTTCTAGAATAGTGGCCAATTCGTTGATGTAAATATTGAAGAGTGCAGGGCTCAGATTACAACCCTGGCGAAGGCCCCGCCCCTGATTTAAAGAATTCTGATCTTTTCTTGCCAATTTTAATGATGCACGTATTGCCAGTATACATTGATTTAATTATGTCATATGTTTTACCCCCAACACCACTTTCAATAACTTTGTACAACAGTCCTGTATGCCAAATAGAATCAAATGCTTTTTGGAAGTCGATAAAGCAAGCGTATATTTTGGTGGACATGTTTATCAATCAGGGTGTGTAGGGTGTAAATATGATCAGTCGTGCAATGTTTTGGTATAAATCCAAGTTGGCTTTTACTCAAGACATTGTGCTTATTAAGGAAGTTTAAAACTCTTACATTTATAATACTACAGAAAACCTTCCCCAGGTTACTGTTCACACAAATGCCTCTAATTGTTAGGGTCAAATATGTCTCTGTTCTTAAAGATTGGGGTTGAGTCCTTGATTCTTGTTGTCAGGGAAATAAACTACACTCAGGATCAAATTAAACAATTGTAATACAGCCAATTGAAATGTTGCACTAGTGAGTTTGAGCATCTCATTTAGGATGCCATCAGGTCTGCATGATTATTATTTTTTTTTTTCAGGGCCTGAAGTGTCTTATAGAGCTCCTGGTCAGTAATTGGGGAGTCCAATGGATTTTGATTGTCCTTTATAGCTTTTTCTAATCCATTCAACCTCTCAAAAATTTAGCAATTTTGCCAGAAGTTGTTTGTGTTTATGGACTCCTCAATTAGTGTCAGCTGCTTGCTGTTGTACTGTGCTTTTTTGGTTCTGAGTGTACGTTTATCGAGTTTTAGGCGTAATTCACCATTCATTTGGTGTCTGTGCTTTTGGTTGGATAGTGTTCTTGTTTTTTTCCCTTATAATTTTAAAGTCTGCATCAAACCAGTTGTCATTTGTGGTCTTTTTTGTTAATTGTTTTTATCAATTTTAGTTGTGCTTCTTTTGACGTTTGCCTGAATATATATATATATATATATATATATATATATATATATATATATATATATATATATATATATATATATATATATATATATATATATATTATATAACTACAATTTTAGTTAGTTGATGTTTTTTACTGCTAGATTGATGCCTTCTTTACTGTGAGTGAATGTGGTATCCAGAAATGTATCTAAGAGTGTTTTGGATATTTTGGTTACAGGTTGCTTTCTGGTATTCTTCTGTGCTGTTTTGGTCCCATCTGTATGAACTTCTGATGTTGTATAGCTTACTGGGCTGTGAATGTGTGCTTGTTTCCATGTCTGTTCTTTTGAGGAACAACGTAATTTGGCTGTGATCAGACAAAGGTGTTAGTGGCTTGACAGTGAATGAGCTGAGAGAGAAAGGGTCAATGTCTGTAATCATATAGTCTACTGTGCTGTGGCCAAGAGGTGAGCAATAGGTGCTCTGGACCATCACTACTCTGGACGGTTCTGACTTAGAATATGTGGAGAACTATAAATACCTAGGTGTCTGTCTAGACTGTAAACTCTCCTTCCAGACTCATATTAAGCATCTCCAATCCAAAATTAAATCTATAATCGGCTTCCTATTTCGCAACAAAGACTCCTTCACTCGTGCTGCCAAACATACCCTCGTGAAACTGACTATCCTGCCGATCCTTGACTTCGGCGATATCATTTACAAAATAGCCTCCAACACTCTTAGACTGCATCCAGTTTGCTATCACAGTGCCATCTGTTTTGTCACCAAAGCCCCATATACTACCCACCATTGCGACCTGTATGCTCTCGTTGGCTGGTCCTCGCTACATATTCGTCACCAAACCCACTGGCTCCAGGTCATCTATAAGTCTTTGCTAGGTAAAGCTCCGCCTTATCTCAGCTCACTGGTCACCATAGCAACACCCACCCACCCGTGCTCCAGCAGGTATATTTCACTGGTCATCCCCAAAGCCAACACCACTTTGGCCGCCTTTCCTTCCAGTTCTCTGCTGCCAATGACTGGATCGAATTGCAAAAATGACTGAAGTTGGAGACTTATATCTCCCTCACTAACTTCAAGCATTGGCTGTCAGAGCTGCTTACCGATCGCTGCAGCTGTACACAGCCCATCTGTAAATAGCCCATCCAACCAACTTTCTACCTCATCCCCAAAAATCATACAATGTGATTTTCTGGATTTTTGTTTTGGATTCCGTTGAAGTGTACCTATGATAAACATTACAGACCTCTACATGCTTTGTAAGTAGGAAAACCTGCAAAATCGGCAGTGTATCAAATACTTGTTCTCCCCACTGTATATATATATTTTTTCTGCTCTTTTGCTCACCAGTATTTCTACTTTCACATCCTCATCTGCCCATCTATCACTCCAGTGTTAATTGCTAAATTGTAATTACTTATTTATTGCCTTACTTCATTTGCACACACTGTATACCGATTTTTCGTAGATTTTGTCTACTTCATTCTTGAATCAACACATATGGACTTTTATTTTGTACGTTTGTTTATTCCATGTGTAACTCTGTGTTGTTTTTGTTGCACTGCTTTGCTTTATCTTGGCCAGGTCGCAGTTGTAAATGAGAACTTGTTCTCAACTGTCCTACCTGGTTAAATAAAGGTGAAATAACATAATTGTAAAAAAAAAAGAAGGTGAATCTCCCCAAAGAGTCCCCCGTAACCTACCTACCTTCTCTGATTTTGATTTCTGCTGGAAATTCAAAAAGGGGGGGGAGAGTCTCTGTCTCTGCTGGTGGTGGTGTTGCTAGCGCTGCCTCAGTGGCCATGTTGCTATGGTTGCCACCAGTAAACAGTTGGAGCTAGATGGTGAGCTAGCTGACACATTTGCAAATTTGAATTTAGCACGATTAAGATTGACAGAGAGTGAGTTAAAAGACCAATCTTTTCCTCCAGTGTTGATCTTCAGTTGTACAATTTGATTACGTATACATTTTTTGCTAATTTAATCGTTTATTAACCAGAAAGTTATAACAAGTCAGGAGCTATTCTTCTGCATTACTTAACTTTTTTTTCTTCTCTTTCTCTTTACCTCTCTACCTCTGTCTCTCTACCTCTGTCACTTTCTCTACCTGTCTCGCTTTACCGCGCTCTCATTTTTACCTCTCCCTCTTTGCTCTTTACCGCTCTCTCGCTCTTCCGCGCTCTCTTTACCTCACTCTCTCTTTACCTCACTCTCTCTTTACCTCGCTCGTTCTCGTTCGCTCTCTCTTTACCTCGCTCGTTCGCTCTCTCTTTACCTCGCTCGTTCGCTCTCTCTTTACCTCGCTCGTTCGCTCTCTCTTTACCTCGCTCGTTCGCTCTCTCTCTCTCGCTTTACCTCGCTCTCCTTTCTGTAGCTGCTGAAGAAGAGTCCTTCTCAGAGGCTAGGCTCCAGTGCGGCAGACTGTAAAGACATACAGGTGATACACACACATCTCCCATTCACTCCACAACTCCCTTTGTTTTCTATTGACATCATAAAGCTTTGTAATAGGCTTGGGGTCAAATCAGGAAGTAAACAGAAATGTCTACCTCTTTGAATTGACTGGAATGAAATTGCCTCCAACCCTGCTTTGTTATGATCAGTGCTTATACTGATGCTTATTGAACAAAATCCAATAGCGCATGAGCCTAGATCTGCACTGTACAGGGATGGATTCTTAAGTGCAGCTTTTTCTGCTGGTTTTACAGAAGCATCCCTTCTTCAGACACATCAACTGGGACGACCTGCTGAATAAGAGGTGTGAGCCGCCCTACAAGCCATGCCTGGTACGACCACTATTCTACTGTCTCAATAGCTAAAATGTCAAATCTAAGCTGGGTCTTTTAAATAATTGAGGAGGTACCTTTAAGGTTCAAACTGTGGCATACCACTCTATGAGCACGGTTCCTCCATCCTGCTATCTGAGCATGGATACATGCACACAATAATATGATTATTGTGGATAGTCAGATTAATATAATAGTTCGTTTAAATGCTTTGCAAGAAACTATTTCCCTAATAATCCTGGCTAACTGATGGGACAAATGCAGAAAATGACCTATCAAAATAAACATTCTACAGAAGTCTAATAGATTGTGAGTTCAGAAATATAAAGTTTATGAAAACTATAAGATGCAAAGTATTCAGACCACTTTACTTTTTCCACATTTTGTTACATTACAGCCTTATTCTATAATTGATATGTTTTTTTTCTCCTCATCTACACACAATACCCCATAATGACAAAGCAAAAAAAAAAGATTATTTTTACAATTTAAAAAAATTGAAATATTACGTTTACATAAGTATTCAGACCCTTTACTCAGTACTATGTTGAAGCACCGAATGCAGTGATTACAGCCTCGAGTCTTTTCAGGTATGACGCTACAAGCTTGCCACACCTGTATTCGGGGAGTTTGTCCCATTCTCTGCATATCCTCTCAAGCTCTGTCAGGTTGGATGGAGTGCGTCGCTGCACAGCTATTTTCAGGTCTCTCCAGAGATGTTAGATCAGGTTCAAGTCCGGGCTCTGGCTGGGCCACTCAAAGACATTCAGAGACTTGTCCAGAAACCACTCCTGCATCGTCTTGGCTGTGTGCTTAATGTCGTTGTCCTGTTGGAAGGTGAACCTTCGCCCCAGTCTGAGGTCCTGAGCGCTCTGGTGCAGGTTTATCAATGATCTCTCTGTACTTTACGCTGTTCATCTTTCCCTCGATCCTGACTGATCAAATCACATTTCATTTGGCACATACGTGTTTAGCAGATGTTTTTGCGGGTGTAGCAAAATGCTCATGTTTCTAGCTCCAACAGTACAGTAATATCTAACAGTACACACAATCTAAAGTAAAGGAATGGAATTAAGAATATATAAATATTTGAGTACAGTACTGGGCTATTTAGCTAAAGAATCCCCTTGTCGTGCGGGCAGGGCACGCGGGAGACCGGGGTTCAATTCCCCGATGGGGAGGAAGGAGTAGGTTGTCCTTGTAAATAAGAATTTGTTCTTAACTGACTTGCCTAGTTAAACAAAGGTTACACTACGAGCATAACATTTCTACACCCTAATTGTAGTCTAACCAACACCCAAACGGAGATTAAGTGAAAATAAAAATCTCATTGATTAATCAAGACCAGTCCCCATGCTTGTCTCAGAGCAGCGCGAAACGGTGCTAAAATAGTTGTAGGCTTTTGCTTCTAACTTCAATATGTTCTTTAAATAAATAAGATCTACACCCCTTAACAGCACATTACTCAACACTAGTGAGACTCATGTCGCCTACAGTATATCGAAAAATATGACGTGACTCTCCGCCAATAATTACATATAGAGGATTGGAGGATATTTCTGTAATTCAGTGATATTTATTCCCATAGTAGTTTATGGATCCATAAATAAACATCAGCATTTTTAAATGGTAATTTTATCATTCTTTTATTAATGAAAGCATAAAGATGCCATTATTAGTTACATTGTTTGTTTGAACGTGAAGACTGGCACTAAGAACAGAACAGCAGGAACGTTTCGCCATTATTAGTGCAATGCCCCTTAAATATTTTGCCGATATCGTTTTCAAATAACGTAAAATGAGCGAGGAAAAAGGACATTCTTGAACATGGGGTGAGACATTGTTACTACTTTGTAAAGGTAATAAGTAAGGTATCTGTTTTTCGTTTTTAATACATTTGCAAAATTTTCTAAAAACCTGATTTAGCCTTGTCATTATGGGGTATTGTATGTAGATTGAGGATACATTATTATTTTTTGAATAAAGTATTAAAATGTGGAAAAAGTCAATGGGTCTGAATACTTTCCAAATGCACTGTGCATTGTTTTTCCGAACTCACTTCTCTCGCGCATTAGACAGAGGATTGCGCTGCTGGCACATGCACAGATCAAATACACTGCTGGAACACCAATTAAGCTGTTTACATGTCCTAATAACTTGAATGATAGCTCAGAAAACCAGGTTTTATTTGGCGTATACTTACTTTGGTTTTGACCTTACGCTGATTTTAAGTTAAGCAGAGTAAAGTGTTTACATGAGTATTGCCATACTACGTAATCAGTTCAACATCAAATTATTAGTGTGCATGTTAACGTACTCCCGCATTTATCTTCTCCCACCATTTCTCTCTCTCCATTCAACCCGTTCCCCCTCTTTCTCCTCTCTCTCTCTCGCTTCACCCCCTGTAGCAGTCAGATGAGGACGTGAGTCAGTTTGACACGAGGTTCACCAAGCAGACTCCGGTGGACAGTCCTGACGACTCCACAATCAGCCACCAGCACGAACACGCCTTCGCTGTGAGACGATTACATTTGAGTCATTTAGCAGATGCTCTTATTCATAGCGACTTAGAGTAGTGAGTGCATACGTTTTCCGTACTGGTCACACGTGGAATTTGAACCCAGAACCCTGGCAAGTATTATTGAACACGACCCTGTTCTCACCTCTTATTCAGGTATTTCCCAAACAAAATAGGAGTAGTGGAAGTGTTGCTCAAATTGCTTGTCATCCTATATAATTAATTAATGGATGTTGTCTGTCAGGGTTTTACCTATGTGGCTCCCTCTGTGTTGGAGAGTCTGAAGGAGGGTTTCTCCTTTGAGCCACGGACACGTCCCGTACGCAGACACAACAGCAGCCCACGCACCCCCATCAGGTGACACACACACATATGCATGGGCTTACACTCACCTACATATTTATTCTGACTGAAGCTGAATATTTGAATTTGGCTCTATACTCCAGCATTTTGGATATGAGATCAAATGTTTCGTAAGGCGACAGTACAGAATGCCACCTTTTTAGGAGGGTATTTTCACATATATTTGTTTTACCGTTTTAGTACCCCGATTTGAACATGTCATAAGTATTTGGACAAATTCACTTAGTGTGTTACAGTAGTTGACATTTTAGTGTTTGGTCCCATATCTCTATCACAAATCATACAGTGCCTTCAGAAAGTATTCATACCCCTCGACTTATTCCACATTTTGTTTCTTATTAAATTATTTTATTCTTTAAAAAAATCTTCAAGCACTATCACGTTGGTTGTTTATCATTGCTAGACAGCCATTTTCCAGTCTTGCCATAGATTTTCAAGTAGATTTAAGTCAAAACTGTAACTAGGCCACTCAGGAACATTCACGTGTTCTTGGTAAGCAACTCCAGTATAGATTTGGCCTTGTGTTTTTAGGTTTATTGTTCTACTGAAAGGTGAATTTGTCTCCCAGTCTGTAAAATCAAACTGAACCAGGTTTTCCTCTAGGATTTTGCCTCTGCCTAGCTTTATTCTGTTTCTTTTTATCCCCCAAAAAACTCCCTAGTCTTTGCAGATGACGAACATACCCATAAGAAACGTTTAATCTGAATTCCAAAATGCTGGAGTACAGAGCCAAATTAAAAGGTTTAGCTTCTCTGTCCAAATACATACTTAGGGGAGTGTGTATACATGCACACATTTGTACATGCACGCTGTACACACACACACAACCCCACCCCATGATTGATATATTGATATGCATTTCCCTTATCTAATGTCTCTCCCCATTTCTTTCTATTATGGTTCTTATTGTCGCTCCTCAGTCCTCTCAAGTTCTCTCTCCCCGGGTCATTCGCCAAGTCCACAGGGGGAGGAGAGAGCGAGTCCGACCTTCTCTCCCAGACCTCGTTCCGTCTCCCGCCAACAACCCCGCCCACCGACAACGGCGCCACGCAGCCGATCAGCACACCAGGCCGGAACAAGAAGCAGAAGTGTAACCGGAGATGAACTGGAGTAAGCCGAGTCAGGAGGAGTCTGAACTTTTGGCCGCGTTCCAGGCCGACTACTTTCCAGACGTGCCGCACGCCTCCGCCAAACGGCTGTTTGCCACGTCATCGACAGTTGGGTGCAGGTTGCTATATCATACGATGTGGTTAGCTGATATGTTTAACACCTATCCAGGCGTTGTGACGTCTGGCAGACGACTGCTAGTCCGTCTGGAACGCGGCCGTTCTCAGGGGGCCTTGTGTTTCTCACAGGCTGGGTCCCAAACCCCCATACTGCACACTCGCTCCCTTCCCCCTATACCCTCATTGACTCATTCCTTTGAGGTCTGAATGGGGGGTGAGCTTAGTTGAAGAGCTACAGGGCGTGCAGCTTTTTGTTCCAGTCGAGCACTAGCACCTGATTCAGCTCCTGGTCTTGATGATTAGTTTAGTAGAATCAGGTGTGTTGGTGCTGGGCTGGTGCCCACCTCCACCTACCAGGGTTGTGACTAGAGGGAGTACAGCTGCAACCGGACGTGACTTTTCGTCGCAGGTTAGGAGAGCATTTGAGTTAATCCTAACTCTTTTCTTAACCTTAATTCCTAACCTGCCACGTTAATGATCCTAACCTGCTGCATAAATGTCACTTTCAGTCGTAGCTGTACTCCCTCTAGTCAGAATCACCTACCAAGGGTGGGGTCAATATCTGTTTACTTCCTGTTTACTTCCTACCCCAACCTTTCCTACGCTACCAGAGGACCAGCCACTGCTTTTACATGTCCAGTTGCCACAGAGCCACAAAGGGAAGTCAACAAGGGTTTAGGGAACAGGTTGGGTTATCAGTTTGGGATCCAGCCACTTCACTTGACATTTTTCTCAACTTGCCACATAAGCAAAGAGAACACCAACTACTGCCAAAGCATTTGACATTGCCGTTCTCAAAATGTTAACGGTCGACTTTGGGCAGAAATAACAGCTTTAAACTGTATAACTGATCGATGTGTCATCATACCAGGTTATTTAATGCTTAAAAAAAAAAAGATATAAGTTATTTGACTATAGATGTGCCATTTCTTACTGATCTCTACAGTTTCCGGCCACATTCAAATCATGTGAAATGATGTCCACATGTACTGGAAGAGTTACCGGCTAGCGTAGCTAATGAACTAGCAACGTTGGTTGCGGCACGCCTGACCACAATAACACAATGAACCACCAAAGGCACGGCCCATTTCTGTTTGAAAATTGAGAAATAGGCAGAGTTGGACCGTATTTCACGCCCAGAGTCGACCTTTAAATGGTTAATTTTTAGACTAGTGATCATTGTCATAACGCAGGAATGAAAGTATTGAATGACGCACATTTCTAAAAACACTGTATAAAATACTCTGCTTAAGATAATCTTTCAAATACTAAAAAGAGGAGTATTTTTGATTATGAAAACGACCGCATTTGTATTACAGCTGTAAAGCAATCCGACTCATTTGAGTCCCATGTGTCTGAAGCGATGTTGAATTAGCCTTTTATTTTTTAACAAGCACTCATACCATAACATTACTCATATCATGTAGAACCATATATCTACAGAGTTCTAGCAGACGATTGTACATGTGGGCAGGCCTGGGTTCAAATAGTATTTGTTTTCTTCCTTGAGCCAAAGTTTCACTTGATTGAGCTTGTCTGGCGCAATGGGACCAATGGAATAGTCCAAACGCCATCCATCTGGCTCTCCAGTCAGGCTCAATCAAATGATGAAAGAAAATTGATACCGTTTTGATTTTGAACCCAGGTCTGGTGCCAACATGGCACCCATTCGCATTCCTCAACTGAAACAGTTTGCCGAACTCTGTTTATCCGTGGCTCTTTCATCAACCATCCTGTCATACTATTGTGAGAACTAGCTTTGGAAGACGAGACCTCTGTATCATTGAAAGTCATATTTGGGTCTGGGGAGGGAAATAATATTTACACGTATTTCATTTAAAAATAGTATTATTTAATGGACTGATGACATGTTCTGGATCTAAGTGGAATGTTTTTATCAGGTTTTTATTTCCCGCGGGTAATGTGGCCGTGAGGAAGATAGGGTTGCAGAATCCTGAAGAATAAAGGCGTTGAATGTCTGGACTCTGGTATGAATGTGCTATTTTTTGTGGTTTAATGCAATGTCTGTCTGTCTCACTGGAATTGAACAGCAGCCTCCATAGTCCAGTTGTAATGTAGGATATATTTCCCTAACTGTGCAGTTGACCTGTGGGTCAGTCCTAATAATTATTCATTTTAACACAATGATAAACAATCACTGAAAACGTTCTCTCTTTCACACAAACGGTTGCGGGCCAAATACACTGAGTATACCGAACATTAGGAACACCTTCCTAATATTGAGTTGCACCCCTCCGCCCCCCCCCCCCCCTTTTGCCCTCAGAACAGCATCAATTCGTCGAGGCGTGGACTCTACAAGGTGTTGAAAGGAATGCTGGCCCATGTCGACTCCAATGCTTCCCACAATTGTCAGGTTGGCTGAATGTCCTTTCGGTGGTGGACCGTTTTTGATACACATGGGAAAAACCCAGCAGCGTTGCAGTTCTTGGCACAAACCATTCACCTTCTGAATGGCACACATACACAAAGTATCAATTGTCTCGAGGCTTAAAAATCCTTCTTTAACCGGTCTCCTCCCCTTCATCTACACTAATTGAAGTGGATTTAACAAGTGACATCAATATGGGATCATAGCTTTCACCTGGTCAATCTCATGGAAAGCACCGGTGTTCTTAATGTTTTGTTTACTCAGTGTACTTAGGCGCCCTTGCACTTTTTCCATGGAGCAGAATGTAATGTTCTCTTTACTAAACTGATTGAATGGATATTTTAAACCAGTAGGCACCTGCAACTTACCACAGGTGAGAAATGACAAACAAGAATCACTTACCTCCACCCAAATTCATTTTAATTTAGAATAGTTTAGTCCAGGACATGTTTTACTTTGAAGTGCAAGTCTCTGTTTTTTTTTGTGCAAACAAATACACGTGAACAATGTTTTTTTCAATGTCAACTTATTTTTAAAAGAAATAGTGAATTGTGCAAAAGGTGCCAATATTTGACCTCATCTGTAATCTATTAGGGGGTCCGTCCGTTAATTAAAACACAAATGTAACATGGATTACCAAAACCTATATTTGTCTGAAATGAACATTGACACGCTTATGAAAAATATACTCCAATAGTGCGAGTGAATTGTGTCACAAAATGAACATCTTTAACACTTATTGTATCCCACCCTCCCATCACCAGTTTAACCCCTACCTCCCTCTTTCCTTAGAGTGCTGTGAGGTCACAAGTATCCCCCTCACTTTTCTCCTCTGGGGATTTCCCCTGTTCCCTCTTCTTCACCACCCTCCTTCCATCTGTCCTCTCCTTTCATGTTATCCTGGCCTCCCTCGCTCCCATTCTTCACCGCCACCACCTTTTCCCTCCTCATCCTCTAGGTTGTTGGCTCTCGTTGATGTCAATACCTTCTAAACTGGAGTAGTCATCTGAGGAATCTCCTTCATCCTCCTCCCTCTGTCCCCCTCTCACTCCAACAGCAGCCTCTCCATCTCCACTCTTCCCCTCATCCCCCAGCACCACTCTCTTCCCGGGCCAGAGGCGGAACCCCAGCCCCTCCTCCAGGCTTCTAACCCCGCCCCTCATGCACTCTCTGACCCCAATAACAGCCGGAGCTGTCCTGGCCTGAGTGGCGAGTGTTCCACTTGTAGAAGGACAGCACGATAATCAGTAGGAGAAGAATAATGAGGACTAGGACCACGACCACGATGGAACCCATATTTAAATGAACAGATAGGGGTTTAGTACGGGATGGAGAAGTTGAGGTGGTGGGGAGGGTCTTGGGAAGAGATAGTGATTGTCTGTGTAGGGGGGTGGGAGTGGTGTGGTCTTTTCAGTCTGCTGGATTTAGCTACCTGATGTTGCAGATGTCTATCTGTGGATGTACCATTCGGAGAGTCTGTTGTCATGACAGAATGATTACCATGCATTCCTCTGTCATGCTTCTCGTGCGGATTGTTCAGTGGAGTTCCTGGTTTCATTCAAATGCCCATCTCTCACGCTCGTCTTTTCAGTTTGTGTGTCACTGTAGGAAGTTCCATCAGAGGCAGTCACGGCTTCATGGACAAATATCAGGACGGCCAGACAGAGCGTGCTCAGAGCCGGGGTGATATCGGCCTTCATTGTGACCGAGAGAAATGGCGGATTAGGTGATGTCAGCCTAACATGGTGGGTGATATGAAGAAATTTAACACATGCCTAAATTGAGGTGGAGAATAAGAACAAGGAACTGAACACTAAAATAGGTTAGAACTTATTTGCTACCTGAGTAAGTGTACAATAAAAGGGACTTAGTTAAAATAATATTACGTTCAGATTTATTTCATGCATCGGTAACACAAAGGTGTGCTAGCACGCACGCACCGACACACACAGGAAATGGCGGTGTGCCTCAGAAGCTGCTGTGACTCACCCACATTAACAGGAACTAAAGACTACTTGTGGCAGAGCCAGCTGTCGTGCATCCTTCCTCATTTTGCAAACTAAACCACCATTTGACAACACATGCCACTAGTAGAATGGCATGAGAGGAAAAAGAATACCCAGTCTAAGCATTCACATTACTATCACAGATTCAAAAATGGCTGAATTTGCCCTTATAAGAAGGCAGAAACACTAAATAACCAAAGATTTAGACCACTGCAAAGCTTTCCAACGTTCTCTACATTCCTGAACAACAGTTCACACAGAAGAGGTCAATAACCACTGTATGGCCAATTCACTTTATTTCTCAATTCAAGTAATAAAGCAGGACTACAGACTATATAACCCCATCTGTTCTCTCAGTATAACCTCTGTAGTGCTTCAATGGCTGAGTTGTGTGGTCGCCAGGCCCAGCCCACAGAGAACTATTAGAAACCAACATTAATTTCTAAAAACTGACAACTGATTGTGTCTGTGTATTGTTCCAACTGATGAAACAAATAAAGTTGGAATGGATATGTCCATCCTCAGGAGTCTGAATCCTCTTGAACACGTACTCTTGAACAAACTTCTGAACAAAACCAAAATGATGAAGATAACCGTTTGCTTTGTCAAGTCTCAATAGTGAAAAAAACAAGGAGCAAGATCATCAATGGAAATATCACGTTCTGCTTAAAGAGGAAGTGGAAAGCAGAATGAGAAAAGAAGAAATCAAGTGTGGTCACAATGTTTTGAAGTGGTCGGGCCGAGAGGGGAGGGGGCGAAAGGTGTGGACATCGGGAGGAGATGTAGCGATGGACAGCAGAGGAAACGAGAGGATGGAGAGATTGGGGGAAAGGATCAACAACAAAGGCACAGAGAAAGACAGGAGGTCAGAGTGAGCAGAAATCATCAAACATGAATTACAATGAATTATCAAATTAATAAACATGATATAAAAATCAAAGCTATCAATTCACCTGATCAATGTGATCGATCAATTCTGAATCTGACAGGGAAATAAAACTGAATGAATGAGATGGGGGGGAAAAAAGAATGAAAGAGCAAGAGGGGGCTCTTGCAGATGTGTACAGAAATCAGTTGGAGAAGAAATAACAGAACGGAAGGGAAGGGCGATGGATGGGTGGGGTAAAGACACAATGAAGGTAGGCCTTGAAATACATCCACAAGTATACCTCCAATTGACTCAAATGATGTCAATTAGCCTATCAGAAGCCTCTAAAGCCATGACATAATTTTCTGGAATTTTCCAAGCTGTTTACAGGCACAGTCAATTTAGTGTTGTAAACGTGTAAACTTCTGACCCACTGGAATTGTGATACAGTGAATTATAAGTGAAATAATCTGTCTGTAAACAATTGTTGGAAAAATTACTTGTTTCTTGATTTCAAAATATATATTTTTGAGGAAAAACGACGTCGAGTTTTTTTTATATATTTATATATTTTTTTAAATAGTTATGAATTGGCTCGGAGGCCTGATCAAACCGTCTCGTAGGCTGGAGGTCCCCCACCACTGTTTTAGATGGTTGAAAGCAATAGCGGCTGGCCACCGGGAGAGCCTGCCTTATATATTTTTTACTGCTAATAAAAAAGGTGGCAGAAGGTTATTTTTTACTGCTAATAAAAAAGGTGGCAGAAGGTTGAGTAACACGGGCCAACCCCCACTTTCCTGTTGGTCTATGCAACCCTTAGCCCCGCCCACACGCACTTTGACACTGACAGCTCGACAACTAGCTACAATAGAAAATGGAAAAGCAGAGTTAAAAACGTAAGGGTGGGGCTGAAAAGTTGAGACAAAAGAGTCAAAAGTCTTCACTCAAATACAAGTAAATGTAAAAAACGAACTGACTTATTCGGTAGTGGTAGCACTAGTACCACCGACGCTAACATCGAAGTGCTAGACCGACAAGAGGAAGAAGCAACAACCCCGTTTGCGGGTAACAGAGTAACGTCAACGTTAGACGGAGAGGACAGTGAAGCCAAAGACAGTGCAACCGAAGCGGTACATATGTGCCTAAATGTGTTACAAATACAACATGTTGTTTGAGTGAAATATAAATACTATTGGTCCGCTACTGATGTGTAAATGTACCAGAAATAAATAATTGTGGTAAAGCCGTAACTACAGTACTGGGTGTTAAAACCGGCTCTCGGAAAAACTCAAATTTGACGCCTAGCAAAGCTCTGAATGCCTAGATTTCGCCGTCCTGTGGGGATTTTGTGGGAAATGGCAATCACTTGAGTATCAGTGCATATTTTATGCAGGAGAATATGGCTACAGTGATTTGCAAGCTATGATCCTCATCGTCACGGTTCCTACCACGTTGCCTCTTACTAGACAATGCATTGAAGCTCATCATGCCAACAGTCCGGTGTGAACTGCGAGTAAAGCCACACAAAAAAAACGTGTTGTGTCGTCATTCATTCACTTGATATGAAATAGTGGGGCTGGTGCTGTGTTTTTATAGTTTTTCAAAATTGGGACTTTATTAAGTAATTTATATATTATTTTATTAATATCCAGGTTGATGATAGGTCCAGTTTCAGTGGAAGTGAGCATTGAGGTTGGTGACAGGCCCAGTCCAGTTTCAGTGGAAGTGAGCATTGAGGTTGATGACAGGCCCAGTCCAGTTTCAGTGGAAGTGAGCATTGAGGTTGATGACAGGCCCAGTTCAGTTTCAGTGGAAGAGAGCATTGACGTTGATGACAGGCCCAGTCCAGTTTCAGTGGAAGAGAGTGTCAGGGAAGGCCAGGATGCCAGACCAACTTTTGATTATTTCAAGAGACCCAAGTCAGATCACCTAAAAACGTTTTATTTATTTCTACCCTATGCAGAAAAAAAACAACCTCTGTGGTACAGAGGGTTTTCTGTTTTAAAGACTGCACCAATCGGAAAGCCATGCGTTATACTGTTCAATTTGTATGGCATTTGCAAAGCCTACTGACAACAGTATTTGTATGAGTGGAATGACAGATTGGCAGAAATGGCTCCAGGTGCCAGCACTCAACACACCAGAGGCCCAGTAGGCCAAATAAAGGGGGACAGAGCAGGCAGCCTCTGTGGAGCAGGCAGCCCCCCGAAGGACAGTGTCACTCACACACCTATTTACTTGGGCCTTCTCCCATTGACCTGGTGACCTCTGACTCGAGGCCTCTATGCCTACACTCCCTGCCCGCCTGCCTGCCCTCTCCCTGGGCCTGAGAGTGTATACCTTACTCCCTGGAACTACAGACCTTGTTTGAGGTCAGTGGATCACATGACCAAGGAGCTATTGAAATTCTAAAGTTGACAAAATTCATGTAAATTGCGTGAGAAGAAATGGACAAACAAAAGGGTGTGCAATATATAAGGCTAGTCAGTGGATATTCTGAAAGTAGGTTGAGGGTTGTAGGTCACATGATCAGGGAACTGTTGAAATTAAAAACATTACAAAAATCTATGTAAAACCGTGTGAGATGAAAATGGACAAACTAAAGGGTGTGCAATATAGAAGGGTAGTCAGTGGACATTCTGAACTTTGTTTGAGTTCGGTAGATCACATGACCAAGGAGCTATTGAAATTAGAAACATTGAAAAACGTTGAAAATTGCGTGAGATTAAAATGGCCAAACAAAAGGTTGTGCTACATATAAGGCTACTCAGTGGATATTCTGACAGCAGTTTGAGGGTGGTAATTCACATGACCAGAGAGCTATTGAAATTCGAAACAATGAAAAACAGAGAAAAATGTATATAAAATCACCTGAGTTGAAAATGGACATACTAAAGGGTGTGCTGTATATAAGGCTAGTGACTGAATGTTATGAAAGTAGTCTGAGGGTTGTAGGTCATAAGACTAAGGAGCTATTGACATTTGAATCTTAAATTTTTTTTTGCGAATGTACAAACAAAAGGGTGTGCAATGTGTATGCCCACTGAGTGTATACATTATGAACCTTGTTTGAGGTGTGTGGGTCAAATGATCCACAAACTACTGAATTTCAAAAATGTAAATAAATAATTAAAATGGTGTGAGATGTAAACCGACCAAAAAAAGGTTTGTGCAATGTGTGTCGGGTTAGCTAGAACCAGTTTTGAACGTTTTAGGAGTAATGGTTAAAGAGCTATTGAAATGTGAACATTTTGATTTGTCACTATGTTGACGGTCCCTAACTGCTGTTGGTGGACGTAAAGAAAACTACAGGCAAATATCTGTTGAATATCCAACCTGAATCTGTCTTTACCTCGTTATCACATTGTAGTTGTATGTTTCGATTAGTAGACCTAGCCTAAATACATTATTATACAGAGCATTTTAGCCTACCGGGCTACGCACAACAAGAGGTTTGCATTCGACCACAAACTGTAAACATGGTTATTTTCTTTCACAGGTGATCAAAAATCAAGACATTGGATAACATGACTAACCCCACATTATTGCAAGAAATACATAGATTCTCATAAATGGTTTCCATTCTCAATGATTAAGTGACGGAGGACATAAAGAATTTGTATTTAACTAGGCAAGTCAGTTAAGAACAAATTGTAATTTACAATGACAGCCTACACTGGCCAAACCCAGACGACGCTGGGCCAATTGTGCACCGCCCTATGGGACTCCCAATCACGGCCGGTTGTGATACAGCCTGGATCGAACCAGGGTGTCTGTAGTGGCGCCTCTAGCACTGAGATGCAGTGACTTAGACTGTTGCGCCACTCAGGAGCCCTAACAAAGGGGTTGAACATTCATAGAGTTTTCTTTTCACTTTGACATTATGGAGTATTTTGTGTAGATCAATTACAAAAAAAATCTAATTCCATTTCAATCCCACTTTGTAACACAAGAAAATGCGAAAAAGTCCAAGGGGTGTGAATATGATAGGCACTGTGTAATGCTTTGTGTCACACAAATGACTAAGGTATGGGCATTGGGCCCCACATGAAACACTGTTAGGATGTATGTACACTACCGTTCAAAGTTTAGGGTCACTTAGAAATGTCTTTGTTTTCGATAGAAAAGCAAAACATTTTGTCCATTTAAAATAACATCACATTGATCAGAAATACAGTGTAGACATTGTTAATGTTGTAAATGACTATTGTAGCTGGAAACGGCTGATTTTTAATGGAATATCTTCAGAAGCGTACAGAGGCCCATTATCAGCAACCATCACTCCTGTGTTCCAATGGGACGTTGTGTAAGCTAATCCAAGTTTATCATTTTAAAAGGCTAATTGATCATTAGAAAACCCTTTTGCGATTATGTTAGCACAGCTGAAAACTGTTGTTCTGATTAAAGAAGCAATAAAGCTGGCCTTCTTTAGACTAGTTGAGTATCTGGAGCATCAGCATTTGTGGGTTCGATTACAGGCTCAAAATGTCCAGAAACAAATAACTTTCTTCTGAAACTCGTCAGTCTATTCTTGTTCTGAGAAATGAAGGCTATTCCATGCGAGAAATTGCCAAGAAACTGAAGATCTCGTACAACGCTGTGTACTACTCCCTTCACAGAACAACGCAAACTGTTTCTAACCAGAATAGAAAGAGGAGTGGGAGGCCCCGGTGCACAACTGAGCAAGAGGACAAGTACATTAGCGTGTCTAGTTTGAGAAACAGATGCCTCACAAGTCCGCAACTGGTAGCTTCATTAAATAGTACCTGCAAAACACCAGTCTCAACGTCAACAGTGAAGAGGCGACTCCGGGATGCTGGCCTTCTATGCAGAGTTCCTCTGTCCAGTGTCTGTGTTCTTTTGCCCAGTCTGAGATATGGCTTTTTCTTTGCAACTCTGCCTAGAAGGCCAGCATCCTTTCAACAACAAGCACATTTCTAAGTGACCCCAAACTTTTGAACGGTAGTGTGTATATATAATAAAGCCAACACTCATAGACAGACAGTTAGATTGAATCTATGAGATGTTTTGTGTGTATTGAAATTGTCTATCTGATAAACTCCAGAGTTGTGGAGGGTGAGATCTCTGATGGTGAGAGATCCGGTTTGTCCAGCTGCAGTCGGTCTCGGAATCTTCCTTTGAATTCTGTGATGATCTCTCCTCTGATGAAATGCTTCTCAACTATTGAGGTGTTTGGAATGACTGACTAGTTTTTATTTAGTTTAAGTTTTATAAAAACATTTCTTTATTTGTATATTATTTAGTTTCAGTTTTAGTGTTAGGGACAGAAAGACATTTATTGATGTGTTGTATAGTTTTTGTGTTTTCGGGGATGTCACTTCTTGCCTTTGTGGGGCTGTAATGCATAAGGATATGGGGTAGGTCATAGGTTAGGTTAAGTTTAGACTGAGCCAGATGAAGTAGACACACAAAGTACACTATAGTAGTGGGTTAATTTCCACAACAGCCAGGGCCCGGTTTCCCAAAAGCATCTTCAGTTCATTGTTCGAACCTTAGTCGGAGCATCGTTAAATCTCCGAGCTGTTTCCCAAAACCATGTCTCCAACCCCCATATCACACACTCACAAACTGTAAATATATGTGTGAACATGTAGCAGGAGCAGTTTTCACCTGTATGTATTTGTATGAAGTTCGTCAAAATATGATATTCTCATTCTAAAGGGAATAGGTTCCAAGATGTCTCTATTCAAGGCTTTTATGCACCGTTGCCGCCATATTTGAGTTACCTGTAACCTTTTCTCAATATAGGGGGTGCTGTTTCAACGTTAGCATTTATCGTCTCCAAATTAAACTGCCTCATACTCAATTCTTGCTCGTACAATATGCATATTATTATTACTATTGGATAGAAAACAATCTCTAGTTTCTAAAACCGTTTGAATTATGTCTGTGGGTGAACCAGAACTCTTTCTACAGCGAAACTCATGACAGGACATGCGAAGCTCTGAAAAATAGTCTCTGATCTCGGATCAGTTGAAAACTCTGTGTGTGCCCTATGGCTTGACATGAACTGCACCCGCCTTCCCCTGGATGTCAGTAACCAATGAGAAGTGGAATGGTGTCTCTACGTGTTTGTCAGAGTTTATAAAAGGGAGTGGAGTGAGATGACCCTTCCTTTTGACGCTCGCCAGGACGCAAGGGAGGACATCAGAATCGCATGCTCAAAACCTCTCGTTATTGATCAAAGATCTATCCGTCTGTGATTTAGTTCGATATAGGTGTTAGAAACATCATAACGAAGTTATTTGAAACCGATTTATATCAGTTCATGCGAGTATATTGCTATTTTTCTGAATTTCCTTAGTATTGCGTTTGACGATTTGGGCATGTGTGTGCCGTGAAGCTATCGTTATCTGCTAGTTCTGAAGTTGTGGAGGTCGTTTTACAACAAAGCAACGATACTTTTGGACAAAGGACACATTGCCCAAGATACTGATGGAAGCTCGTCCAAAAGTAAGAGTTATTTATGATTTTATTCCGTAATTATGTGGAAAAATTTAAACGCAGTTGTCGGCCATTTTTTGCGGCACTAGTCTGGCTGTAACTCACAATGTATGTCTTGTAACGTTAATTTTAAAAATCTAAATCAGCGGTTGCATTAATAACCAATGCATCTTTCATTAGCTGTCCAACCTGTATTTTTTTAGTCAATCTAATCGATAAATAATCGTAATCATAGGTGCCTTTCCAAGATGGCGCCGGCCCGAATGCATGCCATGTTTTGACAGATTACATTGCATAACCAAGATTTTTGATGCTAAATATGCACATTTTCGAACAAACTCTATATGCATTGTGTAATATGATGTTACAGGACTGTCATCTGAAGAATTCTGAGAAGGTTAGTGAAAAAATTTATATATTTTGGTGGCGATAACGTTATCGACCCTTTTGGCTTGATTCAATGCTGGGTGATGTTAGCTCATGTGGTATGCTAATATAACGATATATTGTGTTTTCGCTGTAAAACACTTAGAAAATCTGAAACATTGTCTGGATTCACAAGATCTGTGTCTTTCGATTGCTGTATGCTGTGTATTTTTCAGAAATGTTTTAGGATGAGTATTTTGGTAATTGACGTCGGTCTCTGTAATTATTCCGGCTGCTTCCAACGCTATTTCAGATTGCAGCTGCAATGTAGAAATGTGATTTATACCTGAAAAATGCAAATTTTTCTAAAAAAACTTATCCTATACCATAAATATGTTATCAGACTGTCATCTTATGAAGTTGTTTCTTGGTTAGTGGCTATATATATCTTTATTTAGTCGAAATTGTGATAGCTGCCCATGCAGGAAAAAAATGGTGGAGAACAAAAAGTTGTGTCTTTTGCTATCGTGGTTAGCTAATAGATTTACATATTGTGTCTTCCCTGTAAAACATTTTAAAAATCAGAAATGATGGCTGGATTCACAAGATCTGTATCTTTCATCTGGTGTCTTGGACTTGTGATTTAATGATATTTAGATGCTTGTATTTACTTGTGACGCTATGCTAGGCTATGCTAGTCAGCTTTTTTACTGTGGGGGGTGCTCCCGGATCCGGGATGAGTACCAACTAAAAGTTAATTTATGACTATGGCGAAGACGGTATGTAGAAAGTTGAGCTCAGCTCCTTTTTGTGATATAACGTCATAATCCTCATACAAGTCTAACTGTATAAAGTGCCTTCTCAATGCATATGGATCAAACTGTGTGAAAATCAGAGTCCAATATTTTTCTATCTCAGTATCTTAACGTATTTTGTATCATAATGCTGGCTACCTACATGGCGCTAAACGTTCTGAATGTTTACTTTGATAGCTAATGAGGCGTGAAATGGCTACCGTTACCATGAGCCGTCAAAACAAAGTTGTGACTATTATATTTTCATGTACAGGAGCTGGAGGAATGTACATTTACAATAGATTCTAACTTCAACACCTACACGGTGTGCTTTATTGCCTGCTACGTTTCGAGTTTATTTACTGCGTTGAAAAACTCTTTTTATAACGCTATCTCTGAAGCAGTGGAGTACGGCTCATAATGAATGGAACGGAGTCAATGGAATGGCATCGATCAAACACATGGGAACCATTCCACAAACTCCGCTCCAGCCTTTACCGCGAGCCCGTCTTCCCCAAATAAGATGCCACCAACAACCTGTGCTCTGAATTTAGCTGGTTGTTGTACTCCTATCTTGAGCCTTTGTCTCTTTACTGAACCAATTGAAAATGGGTTCTGGTGATGTGTGTACTGAAACTATTCTACGTAAAACTATAAGATCACATTGTGTTATTATAGCCATTATTTGCCCCATCTCAGTTATGATTAGGGTGAAGACCGAGCTGGAGCAATGTAAATTCATAATAGTCTGATTCTAACGCACACTACATTGTGTGCTTTATTGCCAGACAATAAATGGGGAACTCGCCTGAACCTGATGATCCTGTGTGTGCGTATCAGACCTGCTAAGTAGCGACAGTCAAGAATCGAGGGGTTACATACATTATACTGTCAACTGCGGAGAGAGAGACTCAAATATCAAATTCATTTGTACATATCCACGGTATGCATATGAATCGCTGCAAAGTTGCTTCCTGTTTAGTTATGCCTTTGGTCCTGTTCGCGTGGGTCAAACAAAAACACTAATGATTGGTTGACAAATAGTGCCTCTCACAATGCAGGCGGCGATGGCTGCAAGTTGCAGTTGGTGAGGAGCAACTGCAGAACAAATGTAAGTTCACTGCAGTCAAAACTTCATGACCTTTGATCACATGGTTGTTGCAAAGTTAATGCCGGTCGACATGTAGGCGCAACTCAAAATGTATCGCCATAATACAACACACTTTGGAAGGCGGTTACCGACTTGGCAAAAGCTATTCACTGAACGCATGTTGTCGTTGTAATTGGCACTGTTAGGTTCTAATTATCCGAGTAAGAACTCTCCGGACACTATGAAAACTTAAACCAAGTTTATTCTTCCCAAAGGGTCGAACAGCTGAATCGACAAAAGACATATTCACACAAGCACTGATATTTAACCCTTTCTCCTATACTAAGTCTCCTCCTACACATCTGAACAGCCAATGCATCTCTGTTGCTAGACAGATTCTTAGCGATACCTGTTCTTCCTCACTTCATCTGACCTGACCTCTGCCCCTAAGTGCTCACTCCTCCCCAACTCACGGCTGTCATGTTGACTCGTACCAGACGGTTTCTTTCCTCCCAAAGGATCCCTGATGGCTAAAAATGACATACCTTGACATAATGTAAATGTTATAAATTACCCTCTCGTCCCTCAGTGAAAGGAATGAGTATATTTCATGATTTCATGAGTCAAGAAATCAGAACCCAACAACACAAACCAGCTAAATATAAAAAGTTGCTTAAACTTAACTGAGATGATTGCATTAAAATATAAATACAGTAGGCCTATTTCAATCATACTGAAATACATTTCAAGTTCACACAATTTAGTTTGAACAATCTATTTTGCTACTTGTAGGCTACTGTCTGTAATTTGTATCAATATATTTCATGATGTTTAGCCTAACACGTGCACAATGATGTGACATATCTTGATTTAGTGCATTATTATAAGGTAAGCATTAGAATAAGCCACCTCCATGAATGCAGGTATAGGTAATCATATTTTTCTAGGAGCTGATCAGTCGTCAGTATTGTGGAATAATTCAAATGTTAAGGTAAGTTATGAATGGAGAAATCTGATCCGAGAGCAGCGTTCCCTTTCTTTCAATCCTATCAGTATCGACACATGCCTCAACCAAGCACTTAGTGAACATTCTCTCTGCATGGTGTTTTGGGAAACGTATGTTACATCTTCGGACATTGTAGGAAAGATGCAATGTTAAAACATTTGTAAGCCTAAGTTCTATCTGGAAACCGCCCAGCTAACAAAATGATGTTCCAGGACATGACCACAAAGTTATTTTAGTCCCCACATAAGTCATGATAAAGTTATTGTGAAACGTGCCATCTACGTAGCTGTGGTGTCCAATGACAAAACTTACATCCCAAGTCTTTTCAGGATGTAGAAATGTGGGGGATTTTAAATAGCTAAATAACATTATTCAGTAACGTTATAAGAGTTGTTCTTGAATCCTCCTTGAACGTGCACAAGCACTTGCCTTGTTGTGGTTACCAGAAACTGCATTTTGTAGGGCTCTCGATGTACTTTCTGACATTTAGCAACATTATGAGGTTGACCTAAAAATGTTTTCACATAACGTCTCCGAGATGTACCTGTGGTGTCAGATGACACAAGTTACGTCCCAAGTCACTTCAGGACGTTGAAATGAGGGGGCCCCTGAATATCTAATGACATTATAAGACACGTCATTGAATCTACCCTGAACGTATACACAGTATCCTGTCAGTAGGTGTCCACTGACGAAATATGTAAAATTCCAGAAAATAAGAAGTTCTCTTTTTTCTTTTCTTTTTTAAAAAAACTTAAACTGTATCACAATAGATTCGGAATCAAAATCACAGCAATTAGCTCACAAAATAAGAAGTCAGTAAAAACATGAACACTGCACTCCAATCAAGAACTGTAAAACTGCTTAAAGCTAAAAGTTAATAACTATGTTATGTTTATTCAGGTGCTGCTGCTCCATCCTCATCCACTGTCGCTTCCTCGACCCGCTCCTTGAAGTCACAATAACACAAATGAGTCATTATTTTCACTAAACAAATGATCAAAATGCTGGTGCTTGTACATTCCTTTTGTACAAGCACAATAATTTAGCTATACTGACCGACTGGATTAAAGTGAAGTAAAATAATATATAAAAAATAATAGTGTTCTTTTTAATCATACATTTCTCTTACTCTTGAGCCGAGCTGGTGCATGTTTGAGAGCGTCTGCTATTCAAATCGATCCCGCTCCAGAGTACAGGCCTCGATGTAACGCTCATTCCTTCACGATAAACGCGAATCCGACCATCACCCCTGGTGAGACAGAACCGCAGCTCGTCAGTGAAGAGCACTTTTTGCCAGTCCTGTCTGGTCCAGCAACGGTTGGTTTGTGCCCATAGGCGACGTTGTTGCCGGTGAGGTCTGGTGAGGACCTGCCGTACAACAGGCCTACAAGCCCTCAGTCCAGCCTCTCTCAGCCAATTGCAGACAGTCTGAGCACTGATGGAGTGATTGCCCATTCCTGGTGTAACTCGGGCAGTTGTTGTTGCCATCCTGTACCTGTCCCGCAGGTGTGATGTTCGGATGTACCGATCATGTGCAGGCGTTGTTACACGTGGTCTGCCACTGCGAGGACGATCAGCTGTCCGTCCTGTCTCCCTGTAGCGCCGGTTTAGGCGTCTCACAGTACAGACATTGCAATGATCATGCACCTGTGGAACGGCAACATCTGTAGTCCTCATGCCGCCTCGCAGCATGCCTAAGGCACGTTTACGCAGATGAGCAGGGACCCTGGGCATCTTTCTTTTGGTGTTTTTCAGAGTCAGTAGAAAGGCCTCTTTAGTGTCCTAAGTTTTCATAACTGTGACCTTAATTGTCTACCGTCTGTAAGCTGTTAGTGTCTTAATGACCGTTCCACAGGTGCATGTTCATTAATTGTTTATGGTACATTGAACAAGCATGGGAAACTGTGTTTAAACCCTTTACAATGAAGATCTGTGAAGTTATTTGGATTTTTACGAATCACCTTTGAAAGACAGGGTCCTGAAAAAGGAGCGTTTCTTTTTTTGCTGAGTTTATTTTGTCTCCTCTCTTAATCATTGTTGCGCTGGCAAGATATGAGACACTGTTTAAAGTTAACTATTTATCCATCTCTTAGGCTGAAAAGGGTAAACCATTTAACTGATCAATTCACCCCATCTCTCTTCTCCACCCACTGCTCTGGTACAACTTCAACAGTGTTCTCTTTTGCTAAATGTACAACATAATAAGGCTGTGTGCCCTGTGCAGAAAAACATAACACCAATTCCACACTGTTCAGTCTATTGATTTACCAGCCAAGATAGTTTGCAACACTAATGCAGCTTGTAAACGTGGCTGTAGCTAAATGGGGCTTGCTACAGGTTGTGCAAGTTGGTAAGCACAACACCAGTGCCATGGTCCTCCTCAGGTATAATAGCTCGCTTATCAAGACTGCTCTTTGCACTGAGAAAAAAACTAATGTTTTTTGTATTTTTTTTTGTACTTGGATCTTTGAAATGCAAGAGAAAGGCCATAATGTATTATGCCAGCCCAGGTGCAATTTAGATTTTGGCCACTAGATGGCAGCAGTGTATGTGCAAAGTTTTAGACTGATCCAAGTATAATAGCTCGCTTAACAAGACTGCTCTTTGCACTGAGACGCATTCATGCGCTCCTCGTAGTGGTGCGGAAAGTCCAATACAGTCTGGAGTCACAAGGACTCAGCGTGTAAGATTCCAGATGCTGAAACACCCTGCAGAGGTAAGTATCAGAGGCATCTTCTTGGCTCACTACCTCACACCTATCATTAAGTATGTAGGCATTGTTTGGCCGTCTCATTTTGATAACCTGTTGGCGAGGAGAAGCTCTAACGGTGCATTCTTGCACTCTTAGAAATTTGCAGAAGTCGCCTCATCCCTGAACGGACCATCTTCTTTAGTTGTTGCAAGTATTTCTCAAACTTGAAAGCTCTACAGTTATCAAGGCAGCCGTGTTAGTCAGCATCAGCAGTGTGTTGCCAGGACAACAACCTCTCCCTCAACGTGACCAAGACAAAGGAAATGGTCATGCACTACAGGAAAACGAGAGCCGAGCACGTCCCCATTCTCAACGATGGGGCTGTAGTAGAGCAGGTTGAGAGGTTCAACTTCCTTGGTGTCCACATCACCAAAAAGCTATCGTGGTTGAAACACATGAAGACAGGAAGAGGGCACGACAATACCTCAGGAGACTGAAAAGGTTTGGCATGGGTCCTTAGATCCACAAAAGGTTATACAGCGGCACCATTGTTATTGTTATTTTGTTACTCTTTTATTTGAATTTTTTTACTTTAGTTTATTTTGTAAATATTTTCTTAACTCTTTTCTTAACCAACTCTTGTTGGTTCAGGGCTTGTAAGTTAGCGTTTCACTGTAAGGTCCACACCTGTCGTATTCGGTGCATTTGACAAATACAATTTCTCTCAGCCAGTTATCAGTCATTTGTGTGAGTGCCGTGCTTGTTGAATGTCATTCACACTATAAGCGTGCTGAAAGTCTATAGTTAATTTATTTACAGTAAAATAGCATTGTATCTGGTCAAACACCATTTTTGCTAAAGTTTTACTAAGGGTTGGTAACAGGCTGATTGGTTGGTTATTTGAGCCAGTAAAGGGGGCTTCACTATTCTTAGGTAGCGGAAAGACTTTTGCTTCCCTCCAGGCCTGAGGGCATACACTTTCTAGTGGGCTTAGATTTGAAGAAATGACAAATGGGAGTGGCAATATCGTCCGCTTATTATTCTCAGTAATTTTTCATCCAAGTTGTCAGACCCCGGTGGCTTGTCATTGTTGATAGACAACAGTATTTGTTTCACTTCTTCCACACTCACTTTACGGGAATTCAAAATTACAAAGCTTGTCTTTCATAATTTGATCAGTTATACTTGGATGTGTAGTGTCAGGGTTTGTTGCTGGCATTTCATGGCTAAATTTGCTAATCTTGTCAGTGAACAAAATAATTTCAGTAATTGGCAATATAAGTGGGTTTTGTGATGAATGGAATGAATTCAATGAATTATGGAGCTGAGTTTGCCTTTTTGCACAACATTTCTCAACTTGCCAATCGGTTATGCAGCCATTCTTATTTGCCATTCCTTTTGCCTCATCCCTCTCAACCATAATATTTTATTTTTCTCATCAATCCATTGGGATTTAACAGTTTTTACAGTCATTTTCTTAATTGGTTAATTTCATAAATGTGTCAAGTGCAGCATCTGGTTGCTCCTCATTACACACCACAGACCAACAAGTATTTACTATAAAACTTCTTGCAGGACCTCTTATACACTATATTAGACCCAGCCTTTGGAACTTTGGTTTTCCTGGATATGGCTATTATATTGTGATCACTACATCCAATAGATTTGGATACTGCTTTAAAGTAAAAGAGTGTCAAAGTATTACTCAAAACCACATCAATAACCTTGGTTCACAGGCACATGATTACTGCAGTTAGACGGACATAAAATAGCTTACTACCGTCATGGGACTTTTGTTAATTGTTTTATTCTATGTTGATACAGCATTCAACCCACATAATGCATGGTGCATTTACAATGTATTCGGAAAGTATTCAGACCCCTTGACCTTTTCCACATTTTGTCACGTTACAGCCTTATTCTCAAATGTATTTTTTTTAATTCCTCATCAATCTACACACAATTGTCCAAAATGACAAAGCAAAAACAGGTTTCTAATAAGTTTTGCACATTTATTAAAAATTAAAAATCACATTTACATAAGTATTCAGACCCGTTACTCAGGACTTTGTTGAAGCACCTTTGGCAGTGATTACAGCCTCGAGTCTTCTTGGGTGGGACGCTACAAGCTTGGCACACCTGTATTTTGGGAGTTTCTCCCATTCTTCTCTGCAGATCCTCTCAAGCTCTGTCAGGTTGGATGGGGAGCGTCGCTGCACAGCTATTTTCAGGTCTCTTCAGAGATGTTCGATCGGGTTCAAGTCCGGGCTCTGGCCAGCCCACTCAAGGAAATTCAGAGACTTGTCCCGAAGCCACTCCTGCGTTGTCTTGGCTGTGTGCTTAGGGTCATTGTCCTGTTGGAAGGTGAACCTTTGCCCCAGTCTGAAGTCCTGAGCTCTTCGGAGCAGGTTTTAGTCAAGGATCTCGCTTTGCTCCATTCATCTTTTCCTCGATCCTGACTAGTCTCCCAGTCCATGCCGCTGAACAACATCCCCACACCCTCATGCTGCCTCCACCATGCTTCATTGTAGGGATGGTGCCAGGTTTCCTCCAAACATGACACTTGGCATTCAGGCCAAAGAGTTCAATCTTGGTTTCATCAGATCAGAGAATCTTGCTTCTCATGGTCTGAGAGTCCTTTAGGTGCCTTTTGGCAAACTCCAAGGGGGCTGTCATGTGCCTTTTACTGAGGAGTGGCTTTCGTCTGGCCACTCTACAATAAAGGCCTGATTGGTGGAGTGCCGCAGAGATGGTTGTCCTTCTGGAAGGTTCTCTCATCTCCACAGAGGAACTCTGGGCTTCTTTCAGAGTGTCACCTCCCTGACAAAGGCCCTTCTCCCCCGATTACTCAGTTTGGCCGAGCGGCCAGCTCTAGGAAGAGTCTTGGTGGTTCCACACTTCTTCCATTTAAGAATGATGTTCTTGGGGACCTTCAATGCTGCAGAAATGTTTTGGTACCCTTCCCCAGATCTGTGCCTCAACACAATCCTGTCTCTGAGCTCTACGTACAATTCCTTCGACCTCATGGCTTGGATTTTGCTCTGACATGCACTGTCAACTATGGGACCTTATGTAGACAGGTGTGTGCCTTTCCTAATCATGTCCAATCAATAGAATTTACCTCAGGTGGACTCCAATCAAGTTGTAGAAACATCTCAAGGATGATCAATGGAAACAGGATGCACCTGAGCTCAATTTCGAGTCTCATAGCAAAGTGTCTGAATACTTATGTAAATAAGGTATTACTGTTTTTTATTTTTAATACATTTGCAAAAATGTCTAAACCTGTTTTCGCTTTGTCATTATTGGGTATTGTGTGTAGATTGATGAGGGATTTTTTTTAAATCGGTAAACAAAATGTGGAAGAGGTCAAGGGGTCTGAATACTTTCCAAATGCACTGTAATGTTTTTAAAAAATGATCAAAACCAAATTCGAAAATCATGATTATGTTTTAATAATCGAACTGAAACCGAACCGACCTCAAAAAGCACTGATCGCTCAGCCCTTACTTTTGTATTTTTTTTGTTTCTCTATTTTCTATGAATTTTAAATAATTTTGTCAAAAATACTTATTTAAAACTTCAATAGCTTCCACACTATATGACTTACATGAATGGAACCAACTGTCATTGTTTCATGGCTCCTCCCTCCAATCCACAGAAATGTCTTCTTTGTCTATTTAAAAAATATATATTGACTACATTAAGAAATACTTCTTTAAAACTTCATTAACTTCCACCCCATATCACTTGCATGAATACAACCAACTATTGTTGGTTCATGGACTTGAAATTACTTGTTATATAAAAATAAAAAAAATTGTGTTAGACTCTGGTTCTGCCCTTCATACGGTGTGTTTGGTAGCCCAATTCAGATATTTTTTTCCACAAATTGGTCTTTTGACCAATCACATTAGACCTTTTCACATCATATATTTTTCAGAAGAGATCTGATTGGTCAAAAGGGGGGTTAAGGGCAGGGCTAGGGGCCTTGACCAGTGCCCCTTTCAGGATTCTTTAAAGGTCCTGTTAAGTCATCTTGTTTGGGCATCAAAAACATGAAACACAATAAGAATATTAAAATAAAATGTTTAGAATTGGTTAAATTGTTGTTTTCTCTCATGCAAGTCATATGGAGTAAAAACTATTTAAGTTTTAAGTAAGTAGTGGAATTCTAGTGGAAAATGCTAGTGGAAAATCCTAGTGAAAAGGATCCTAAACCATTTTAGATGAAAATGTGGGTGAGACATAAACACAGAAAGATATTAGGTTTATAGCGTATGCATACTTTATTATCAAGTGCCTGGAGTATGTACGCTGGAGGCTTCCTTCTGTTGAAGAACAGACAGAACACGTTTCCTATGCAAATTCCTATGCAAATTAGTATGCAAATCGGTGATGATGAACGTTATGTTCCCCACCTGTCCGTCATTCAGGACAGGTGGGGCACAGTTTTGAGCCACACCTATTTAGCTAATGGAAATATGTTCAATATCCCTCTGTCGTGTGCTTTTCAGTGATCCTTGATTTATTATTATTTTTGGAAAGAAAATGAAACAGTCATTTGGTGGAAGATTTTCCCCTTGCTCAGAGAATGTATTTCCATGTGAACTCAATTTCAGACAGCATATTCAACTACCAGTGCTAAAACTTTGTTTCCTGATTTTCACCATCACATCAGACCTGTTAGTACCTAAGAAGAACCGTGACACTCAAGTCAATAGTGTGGTTCCAGGCGACTACATTGTAGAAGTGCTGCGCAAATCAACTCATGATTGAATGTCGTTGTTATTTGCAGTCCGGCATCAGATTGCCATATCATGTGGATGTGGTTACTAACATGTTAAACACTTATCCAGGTGTTGTGAGATTTTAGTGTTTTACAGACCTCCTGGAATACTGCTATTGTGTTGATATTGAGTCTCTATCTGTCCACAGTACTCTGTGCTTCCCAACAAACAGTCAAGTCTGAGACTCAGCGGGTGAATGGCATCTTGGGACAGTCGTTATCTTTTCCAGAGAGAGTGTTTAAAACTGGCTATTTAAGGTATGGAGAAGACACTAATGCATTTGTGCTCAATGGACAAAGCCAAATAGATCCAGGAGAGAGATTTAAAAATCGCCTTCCCTGGGACAATGCGACGGGATTATTCAGTCTGTCAGACCTACAGATAGAAGATGCGGGGGTTTATTCTGTGGGGAATAAAGATGGAAAGAAGAGGACACCTCAATTTAACCTCACTCTTCACTGTACGTGTGTGTGTGCGCGTGATGTTTCCAAACCTCAGGTGACAGGGTGTGACAGCAGCTCCTGTCGTGCGGTGTGTTCTGTGGACAACAAAAAAGAGGTGACCTTGACCTCGTACAGAGGAGAGGAAATACTAAACCAGACCAGCAGTCCTGATCTCACCACCGATCTATCTCTCCGTTTGGAGGTAGAGGGAAAGAACTACAACTCCACCTACAGCTGTGTGGCTGCTAACCCTGTCAGCAATGAGACAGTTCCTGTCCCAAAATGTTGCAGCGAAGATGGTCATCCCAAGGAGACAGATAAAAGTATCAATTGTTCCCATTGTTCTCTCTCTTACGTTTGGTCTTAAATCAAATCAAATCAAATTAAATTTTATTAGTCACATACACATGGTTAGCAGATGTTAATGCGAGTGTAGCGAAATGCTTGTCCTTCTAGTTCCGACAATGCAGTAATAACCAACAAGTAATCTAACCTAACAATTCCACAACTACTACCTTATACACACACACAAGTGTAAAGGGATAAAGAATATGTACATAAAGATATATGAATGAGTGGTGGTACAGAACGGCATAGGCAAGATGCAGTAGATGGTATAGAGTACGGTATATACATATGAGATGAGTACTGTAGGGTATGTAAACATAAAGTGGCATAGTTTAAAGTGGCTAGTGGTACATGTATTACATAAAGATGGCAAGATGCAGTAGATGATATAGAGTACAGTATATACATATGAGATGGGTAATGTAGGGTATGTAAACATTATATTAAGTGGCATTGTTTAAAGTGGCTAGTGGTACATTTTTACATAATTTCCATCAATTCCCATTTTTAAAGTGGCTGGAGTTGAGTCAGTATGTTGGCAGCGGCCGCTAAATGTTAGTGGTGGCTGTTTAACAGTCTGATGGCCTTGAGATAGAAGCTGTTTTTCAGTCTCTCGGTCCCTGCTTTGATGCACCTGTACTGACCTCGCCTTCTGGATGATAGCGGGGTGAACAGGCAGTGGCTTGGGTGGTTGTTGTCCTTGATGATCTTTATGGCCTTCCTGTGACATCGGGTGGTGTAGGTGTCCTGGAGGGCAGGTAGTTTGCCCCCGGTGATGCGTTCTGCAGACCTCACTACCCTCTGGAGAGCCTTACGGTTGTGGGCGGAGCAGTTGCCGTACCAGGCGGTGATACAGCCCGACAGGATGCTCTCGATTGTGCATCTGTAGAAGTTTGTGAGTGCTTTTGGTGACAAGCCGAATTTCTTCAGCCTCCTGAGGTTGAAGAGGCGCTGCTGCGCCTTCTTCACAACGCTGTCTGTGTGGGTGGACCAATTCAGTTTGTCCGTGATGTGTACACCGAGGAACTTAAAACTTTCCACCTTCTCCACTACTGACCCGTCGATGTGGATAGGGGGGTGCTCCCTCTGCTGTTTCCTGAAGTCCACAATCATCTCCTTTGTTTTGTTGACGTTGAGTGTGAGGTTATTTTCCTGACACCACACTCCGAGGGCCCTCACCTCCTCCCTGTAGGCCGTCTCGTCGTTGTTGGTAATCAAGCCTACCACTGTAGTGTCATCCGCAAACTTGATGATTGAGTTGGAGGCGTGCATGGCCACGCAGTCGTGGGTGAACAGGGAGTACAGGAGAGGGCTCAGAACGCACCCTTGTGGGGCCCCAGTGTTGAGGATCAGCGGGGTGGAGATGTTGTTACCTACCCTCACCACCTGGGGGCGGCCCGTCAGGAAGTCCAGGACCCAGTTGCACAGGGCGGGGTCGAGACCCAGGGTCTCGAGCTTGATGACGAGTTTGGAGGGTACTATGGTGTTAAATGCTGAGCTGTAATCGATGAACAGCATTCTCACATGGGTATTCCTCTTGTCCAGATGGGTTAGGGCAGTGTGCAGTGTGGTTGCGATTGCGTCGTCTGTGGACCTATTGGGTCGGTAAGCAAATTGGAGTGGGTCTAGGGTGTCCGGTAGGGTGGAGGTGATATGGTCCTTGACTAGTCTCTCAAAGCACTTCATGATGACGGAAGTGAGTGCTACGGGGCGGTAGTCGTTTAGCTCAGTTACCTTAGCTTTCTTGGGAACAGGAACAATGGTGGCCCTCTTGAAGCATGTGGGAACAGCAGACTGGGATAAGGATTGATTGAATATGTCCGTAAACACACCAGCCAGCTGGTCTGCGCATGCTCTGAGGACGCGGCTGGGAATGCCGTCTGGGCCTGCAGCCTTGCGAGGGTTAACACGTTTAAATGTTTTACTCACCTCGGCTGCAGTGAAGGAGAGCCCGCAGGTTTTGGTAGGGGGCCGTGTCAGTGGCACTGTATTGTCCTCAAAGCGGGCAAAAAAGTTGTTTAGCCTGTCTGGGAGCAAGACATCCTGGTCCGCGACGGGGCTGGTTTTCTTTTTGTAATCCGTGATTGACTGTAGACCCTGCCACATACCTCTTGTGTCTGAGCTGTTGAATTGCGACTCGATTTTGTCTCTGTACTGGGACTTAGCCTGTTTGATTGCCTTGCGGAGAGAATAGCTACACTGTTTGTATTCGGTCATGCTTCCGGTCACCTTGCCCTGGTTAAAAGCAGTGGTTCGCGCTTTCAGTTTCACGCGAATGCTGCCGTCAATCCACGGTTTCTGGTTTGGGAATGTTTTAATCGTTGCTGTGGGTACGACATCGTCAATGCACTTCCTAATGAACTCGCTCACCGAATCAGCATATTCGTCAATATTGTTGTTGGACGCAATGCGGAACATATTCCAATCCGCGTGATCGAAGCAGTCTTGAAGCGTGGATTCAGATTGGTCGGACCAGCGTTGAACAGACCTGAGCGCGGGAGCTTGTTGTTTTAGTTTCTGTTTGTAGGCTGGAATCAACAAAATGGAGTCGTGGTCAGCTTTTCCGAAAGGGGGGCGGGGGAGGGCCTTATATGCGTCGCGGAAATTAGTATAACAATGATCTAGGGTTTTTCCAGCCCTGGTAGCACAATCGATATGCTGATAGAATTTAGGGAGTTTTGTTTTTAGATTAGCCTTGTTAAAATCCCCAGCTACGATGAATGCAGCCTCAGGGTGTGTGGTTTCCAGTTTACAAAGAGTCAGATAAAGTTCGTTCAGGGCCATCGATGTGTCTGCTTGGGGGGGAATATATACGGCTGTGATTATGATCGAAGAGAATTCCCTTGGTAGATAATGCGGTCGACATTTGATTGTGAGGAGTTCTAGATCAGGTGAACAGAATGACTTGAGTTCCTGTGTGTTGTTATGATGATCACACCACGTCTCGTTAATCATAAGGCATACCCCCCCGCCCCTCTTCTTACCAGAAAGATGTTTGTTTCTGTCGGCGCGATGCATGAAGAAACCAGCTGGCTGCACCGACTCCGTTAGCGTCTCTTGAGTTAGCCATGTTTCCGTGAAGCAGAGCACGTTGCAATCCCTGATGTCTCTCTGGAATGCTACCCGTGCTCGGATTTCATCAACCTTATTGTCAAGAGACTGGACATTGGCGAGTAGTATGCTAGGGAGTGGAGCGCGATGTGCCCGTCTCCGAAGCCTGACCAGGAGACCGCCTCGTTTGCCCCTTTTACGGCGTCGCACAGGGTCGCCGGCTGGGATCAGATCCATTGTATTGGGTGGAAGGCAAAACACTGGATCCGTTTTGGGAAAGTCATATTCCTGGTAGGAACGATGATGAGTTGACGTTAATCGTATATTCAGTAGTTCCTCCCGACTGTATGTAATGAAACCTAAGATTACCTGGGGTACCGATGTAAGAAATAACACATAAAAAAACAAAATACTGCATATTTTCCAAGGAACGCGAAGCGAGGCGGCCATCTCTTTTTCGGCGCCGGTGTGTGTCAACAAGAGATGGTCCCGGTTGTTTTATACGGGTATCCTTGATTTATTTGGCGTGGGCTACGGCCAAACAGTAGCCTGTGTTGAGTTTGGTTAATAAACCCGGGAATTCGTAAACTCAATCCTCTGTCTGGACAATTGTTCCTTTATGATCTAGCCTGATGAATTACAGTATTTTTATCATCTCAGATGTGTTTGATACACTTCTCTAAATGTTTAAGAAGCAGAAGACACACACACTAACACACACACACACACACTCACTACAATCATTACTTTATAGATTGGCTTCTATGGTGCCAAAAAAGACCGTTCGCAGAGAGACGGGTAGCAGTCTTAACAGGAGTCCTGAGTGTTTACAGAACCTGTCCGGGAGATGAGCATCTGTATGTATTTGTCAGTTAGTCACGCCCCCGCCTTATATTTACTTAACTTTATTTATCTTCTTAGATTCATCCGAAAGATTGGAAGTTGACACTGAGTATGCAAACGATTACTTACAAAAACAAACAGATAACCAGGTTAGTAATAATGCAACAGGCTGATAGACAATAAAACCCGTTTTGGCAGCCCTCATGGCTACAACTGTAAGCTTTAGCGCTATGCAAGCATCTTCTATCTGTAGGTCTGACAGACTGAATAATCCTGTCACATTGTCCAAGTGAAGAGTTGCACAGACCACCTGAGTTTGATACCCGGCCTGATGCCATTGCAACCAAGTGATATGGTTGGGTTGCACAATGAGGAAGCCACACAGCACATATGGTATATAGTCATGCCTTTGATCTTCACATTGTCTTTTAGAGCTGTGAACTTTTTTGAAACGTGTTTCCTCCCACTAGTTTTAGGAAAGATCCTAGGTGTGTTGTGTTGACTGTTGAGTTACCTACTGCAGAACAATGGGAGTAGACAAGAGAGCGTCAAGACGTGTCTTGTTTCTTTCCTCTGGCACAAAGTATCTAATAATGAAACTATTACCCATATTATCCTTTTTTTTGGTGCTTTCCTACCCATTTTCTCTGCCCCTCTTTCCCTATCTTCACGTGTGCTCCCTCTCCGGCCTCTAGGTCACCAGGCTGCTCGTTATGGCGCACACCTGTCACCATCGTTACGCGCACCTGCGCATCGTCAGACTCACCTGGACTCCATCACTTCCTTGATTACCTGCCCTATATCTGTCACTCCCTTTAGTTCCTTCCCCAGGCGTCATTGTGTCTGTTCCAGTGTCATGGCTATGCGTTGTTTCATGTTTGGTATTATGTTAAGTTTATTTATTAAAACACTCACTCCCTGAACTTGCTTCCCGACTCTCAGCGCACACGTTACACTATCCCTTTTTCCCTGTACCTCTCCTTCCTTCCTTACTTCCTTCCCTCTCCCTCTCCCTGCCTAGGAGGAGCGAAGAGGTATACCAGAACTGGAGTCACACAGAGGCAACCCTGAACTGACATCAGTTTATGATAAACTACAGTTATATCGCATGGCTGCCAGCGGGCATGTTGACACAGCATGAAGGAGCGAAATGGGAAGTCAGTGAGAGGCTGGAGAGGACGGTGTATCATTTAAACAAAATTAAAAAAATATTCACCCAGAAAACATTTTAGAGGCACACTTGTTATAGGAGAACATTCCCCTGAAACTGTTGCGCTGATGTTATAATTTCAGGCTTTCTTTGTAGGTCATTCTCACAGACCTTCTGCCAAACAGGAGTCTTGATGACATCCACTGGTACGACCAATTCAATAACTATGCATTGAGTTAGTATCAGGATAATCCTTTTTTTTTAATGACTTTTGTACCAAATCCCAATTTATATGTTGAAACAAATGGAACCTATATTTTAATACAATTCACTAGTGTGTTTGCTCAGGGTGCAACTTTGGTTTAAGAAGTGGGGGGGGCATGACTTTTTATTTTATGATTTTTTTTCAAATCCAGTCAGATTAACACTCCAAACAGCCTAGCCAACAGCTCGGAGGTGTCCGCGTGGTCCTAAAGCACAAATGCTATTTCAGAATGTGGGGGGCGTCCCCAGTGAAAGTTGCGTCCCTGGTGTTTACTATGCTACTGCTGGGCCAAAGCTTCTTTTCAGTACTGACTGTACCACCATCTGGTGCAGGAGCTGCGGTTTGGCGATGCGATGTTCCAGGGCTATTTCAGGCTCGATAACACCCAGTAAGCCTGCCACACACTATATGATACATTTATTAAACATAAGAATGAGTGTGAGTTTGTCACAACCCGGCTCGTGGGAAGTGACAAAGGGCTCTTATAGGACCAGGGCACAAATAATAATAGAATAATAATCAATAATTTTGTTATTTGTTCATCAAAAATTGTGAATAACTCACCACAGGTTAATGAGAAGGGTGTGCTTGACAGGATGCACATAACTCTGCAATGTTGAGTTGTATTGGAGAGTCTGTCTGTCACGATCGTCTTGACTTGGAAGAGAGGACCAAAACGCAGCGTGTGAAAAATACATTCTCTTTTATTAGAGAGACGAACAACGAACGAAACAAAACAACAAACTGACGACCGTGAAGCTATATAAACAAATGGTGCTGACACTGACCACTACACAATGACATAGACAATTACCCACAAACGCATAATGCCTATGGCTGCCTTAAATATGGCTCCCAATCAGAGACAAATGAAAGACAGCTGTCTCTGATTGAGAACCACTCAGGCAACCATAGACATACCTAGACACATTCACTAAACACAACCCCATACACTAAACCCAACACCCCCTTTACCATATAACCACCCAAGACGAGACAAAACACAAACATTCCCCATGTCACACCCTGACCTAACTAAAATAATAAAGAAAACAAAGAATACTAAGGCCAGGGCGTGACACTGTCTTAAACAATTTTCCACACACAGTCTGTGCCTGTATTTAGTTTTAATGCTAGTGAGGGCCGAGAATCTACTCTCACTTAGGTGCGTGGTTGCAAAGGGCATCAGTGTCTTAACAGCGCAATAACAGCGCAATTTGCCAAGGCAAGAAACTCTGAGAGCTCCCTATCCAGAAATCTAGCAGTGGCTTCTGATTAAATTCAATTTTCACAGAACCGCTTGTTGCAATTTTGATGAGGCTCTCTTGTTCAGATATCAGTAGGTGGATTGGAGGCCGGGCATGAAAGGGATAACGAATCCAGTTGTTTGTGTTGTCCGTTTTGGGAAAGTACCTGCGTAATTGCGCACCCAACTCACTCAGGTGCTTCGCTATATCACATTTGACATTGTCCGTAAGCTTGCATTTGCACACAAAAAATTCATACAATGATGGAAAGACCTGTGTGTTGTCCTTGTTAATGCAGACAGAAAAGAGCTCCAACTTCTTAATCATAGCCTCAATTTTGTCTTGCACATTGAATATAGTTGCGGAGAGTCCCTGTTATCCTAGATTCAGATCATTCAGGCGAGAAAAAACCTCACCCAGATACGCCAGTGGTGTGAGAAACTCGTCATCATGCAAGCAGTCAGACAAGTGAAAATTATGGTCAGTAAAGAAAACTTTAAGCTCGTCTCTCAATTTTAAAAAACGTGTCAAATCTTTGCCCCTTGATATCCAGCGCACTTCTGTATGTTGTAAAAGCGTTACATGGTCGCTGTCCATATCATTGCAAAATGCAGAAAATACACGAGAGTTCAGGGGCCTTGCTTTAACAAAGTTAACCATTTTCACTGTAGTGTCCAAAATGTATTTCAAGCTGTCAGGCATTCCCTTGGCAGCAAGAGCCTCTCGGTGGATGCTGCAGTGTACCCAAGTGGCGTGGGGAGCAACTGCTTGCACGCGCGTTACCACTCCACTATGTCTCCCTGTCATGGCATTTGCGCCATCAGTACAGATACCAACACATCTTGACCACCAAAGTCCATTTGATGTCACAAAGCTGTCCAGTACTTTAAAAATATCCTCTCATGTTGTTCTGGTTTACAGTGGTTTGCAGAAGAGGATGTCTTCCTTAATTGACCCCCCATAAACGTAACGGACATATACCAGGAGCTGTGCCAGGCCCGCCACGTCTGTTGACTCATCCAACTGTAACGCATATAATTCACCGGCTTGTTTCAAAACATCTCCAGCCATGTCACTGATGCATCATGAAACATTGTTGTTTGATGAAGTCATTGTCTGTATAGTTTTTTTGGCCTTTCCCCCCAGCATTGTCCCAGCCATATCCGCGGCAGCAGGAAGAATTAAGTCCTCCACAATAGTATGGGGCTTGCCTGTCCTAGCCACTCGGTAGCTCACCATATAAGACACTTCTAGCCCCTTCTTATTAATGGTATCTGTTGCTTTTATACATGTCTTACTACACGAAAGTCATCTTTATTCTCGCTCAAAAAACTCCTGTGGCTTATTTTTCAAATTGTCATGTTTCGTTTCTAAATGTCTGCGCAATAGTGAAGGTTTCCTGCGAGAGAGTAACGGTTAATGTGATTGGATGTTAATTATTTGACTAGGCTACCTGTATTTTACATTGTGTTGTTATTTTGCTAAACACTAGATGGTTTCATTTTATTTTTGGAAGTGAAACGAGGCTACTTAGGCGAGAAAAAACCTCACCCAAATGTATAGCCCCGTTGGAAAATAGAGCATTTTCTTCCATATTCCTACAGATACCTTCAAAACCATACCCTACAGTTACTGTGTGGGGGACTGCACGGAGTGTGACCAGGGTCATCTGGGACTGTCTCATGGGGGAATTCATGCCTGTCCCAACCAAGGATGACTGGAGGGCCATCGCTGCTGGCTTTGAACAACGGTGGAACTTTCCTCATTGTCTGGGATCAGTGGATGGCAAGCATGTGGTCCTGCAAGCCCCCCTCCAAACTCCGGCTCCCTGTTCTACAACTACAAGGGGACATTCTCCATTGTCCTCTTGAAAGTTGTGGATGCCAATTACCTCTTCCGGTTAGTGGATGACGGCAGCTACGTGAGGACGAGCGACGGAGGCACACTGGCCAACTCTGCCTCTGGTCCTCAGAGATGGCACTGATTCCTGGAGCAGAGCACCGAGGACCCCAGCCCCATGTCTTTGTGGGAATTGAGGCCTTTCCTCTCCGGAGAAACCTCACGGAGCAAACATCCCCAGAAGGAACAGGTTCTTCAACTACCACCTCTCCCGAGCCAGGCTGGCCATCGAGTGCACCTTCGGCATTCTTGCGTCCAAGTGGCGGATGTACCGGCGAGTCATTGGGGTCCACCCTGCTAACACAGAGGCGTGTGTGTAAGCTACCTGTGTGTACTCCAAACTTCATGAGGATGTACACGAGGACCATGAGAGGACCTGCAGCTCGCCGCCACGTGCCAGAGGAGAGTTCTGCAGCTCTGCAGGATGTTGCCAGGATGGAGAACAACAACGCTGCCCGGAAGACCATCCGTGTGTGGGACACCTTCACCTCCTACTTTTGCGAGGAGGGTGCTGTTCCCTGGCAACACCTTGTGCCATAGACTACACTATGCACACACAAAGGCTCTTTTAAGAGCCACCCACATTCAAATAAAATAGTATTGTTCCATTTACTTAGCGATGTCAACTGCAGTTATTGTCTGCACAAAACAGGCTCTTTTCAGAGGCTCAGGTGTATTACTGTGGGCTGTGCACCTTCCACCTTCAAAGAATAGGCAAGAGGACCAACCATTGAGAATAGTAAGACACCCCATTATTATGTTTGCTATATTGTTTGTGTGTGTGTGTGTGTGTGTGTGTGTGTGTGTGTGTGTGTGTGTGTGTGTGTGTGTGTGTGTGTGTGTGTGTGTGTGTGTGTGTGTGTGTGTGTGTGTGTGTGTGTGTGTGTGTGTGTGTGTGTGTGTGTGTGTGTGTGTGTGTGTGTGTGTGTGTGTGTGTGTCTGTGTCTGTGTCTGTGTGTGTCTGTGCATGTTCTTCAGTATAAAGTACTCTACGGCCACTCAGCTTGGACACTGTGGACACCAGGTGAAGACAGACAAACACACAGATTCCTGTTGAACACTTTGTCTCTTATTGTCCTTATTTTCCCAGTCTCCCTCCCTCACTTCATGCATTTTCCCCCTTCATCCTTTCAGTGATGTACTGGGCCATACGCACTACCCTCTGAAGTGCCTTGCGGTTGGAGGCCGAACAATTGCCGTACCAGGCAGTGATGCAACCGGTCAGGATGCTCTCGATGTTGCAGCTGTAGAATCTTTTGAGGATCTCAGGACCCATGCTAAATCTTTTTAGTTTCCTGACGGGGAATAGGCTTTGCCCTCTTCACGACTGTCTTGGTGAGTTTGGACCATTCTAGTTTGTTGTTGATGTGGACACCAAGGAACTTGAAGCTCTCAACCTGCTCCACTACAGCCCCGTCGATGAGAATGGGGGCGTGCTCGGTCCTCCTTTTCCTGTAGTCCACAATCATCTCCTTAGTCTTGGTTACCTTGAGGGATAGGTTGTTTTTCTGGCACCACCCGGCCAGGTCTCTGACCTCCTCCCTATAGGCTGTCTCGTCGTTGTCGGTGATCAGGCCAACCACTGTTGTGTCGTCAGCAAACTTAATGATGGTGTTGGAATCGTGCCTGGCCATGCAGTCGTGGGTGAACAGGGAGTACAGGAGGGGACTGAGCACGCACCCCTGAGGAGCTCCAGTGTTGAGGATCAGCGTGGCAGATGTGTTGCTACCTACCCTCACCACCTGGGGGCGGCCCGTCAGGAAGTCCAGGATCCAGTTGCAGAGGGAGGTGTTTAGTCCCAGGTTCCTTAGCTTAGTGATGAGCTTTCAGGGTACTATGGTGTTGAACGCTGAGCTGTAGTCAATGAATAGCATTCTCACATAGGTGTTCCTTTTGTCCAGGTGGGAAAGGGCAGTGTGGAGTGCAATAGAGATTGCATCATCTGTGGATCTGTTTGGGCGGTATGCAAATTGGAGTGGGTCTAGGGTTAATGAAATACAATAACTTAGAATATTCTCATGCAGGTTTTCTGTTCCTTGATCATTTATTTTAAGAGTTTGTCCTGAAAATCTATTGTTTCAACCATATTATATATGAATGTATATATTGACATGTTTGATGTTTAATGTTCAAGTATATTTGTATAGACTAGTACACCTAATATAGAATAGAAGAGGCATTTAAATTGCATAGAAATTCACTGAATTCAGTTCTATTTCCTTTAATAAAATTCTGTATCCTGTTTACCACTTCGATTCCAATTCAATTCAAATTTAAGAATTTAATTTGAATTTATGAGATTGACAGTATAATTTACAACAGGGGTCTCTGACCTTTTCTCGCATGAGAACTACTAAAACATTTTTAAAACATGTCGCGAGCTACAATTTTTCTAGCTTTCAAATAGTCACATTATTCTCTTCTCTCCCCTGGGATTGTGTTTTATATTTTCACAAATTATATTCTCAGTAAAATTTTCCTGGTTATAGATTTCATTGTTTTCCACTTAAATTACAATTGTTAAAAGAGAAACTAGTTTGATGTTCTGAGTTCATGTCAATGCTTAAATCACACCAGAAAAAAAAATGTCTGGAAAAAAACGAACACTTTTTGAGTGTAATTCCCCTTTAATTCCACATCTGGCCCTTTAATTGTGCGTTTGCAAGTGAGGCATGTGCTTCTAATTTTTGTAAAGTAGTATTGAAACACATCATCCTAAAATGTAACAACACTAAGTGTTGTGCAACACAATGCCAGGGACTAGGAGCACAAACCAAAAAGATTAAAAACACAATTTTGGTGTTTTGAGGCATGTTTAGTACAGAATAATATACCTTCTCTTTTGGTGTTTCCTCTCTCTAAAGCTTCTAAAAAACATCATGATGTGTTGAAAGAGTGCAGAATCAGATCCTTTTTCTCTGAAGTGTCTTAATATGTAACATTGTTTTATGTACTTAATCATTTGTAATTTTATACCGTTTTGGCAGGCATTGTCAACTACTAACGGAAGGTTGACCTGCAAGAATGTAGGATTTTGCACTTGCCTCTTCCATTGACAATCCTTCTTCTTTTTCTTTGGGTTTTGGTTGGCGGAACGCATCCAACTTTTAGGTGCATACAGTGCCTTCGCAAAGTATTCAGACCCGATGACTTTTTCCACATTTTGTTACGTTACAGCCTTATTCTAAAATGGATTACATTGATTTTTTCCCCTCATCAATCTACACGCTATTATACCCCATAATGACAAAGCAAAAACAGTTTTTTAGAAATGTTTGAAATGTCACATTTACATAAGTATTCAGACCCTTTACTCAGTGCTTTGGTGAAGCCCCTTTGGCAGCGATTACAGCCTCGAGTCTTCTTGGGTATGACGCCTCAAGCTTGACACAGTTGTATTTTGGGAGTTTCTCCTATTCTTCTCTGCAGATGCTCTCAAGCGCTGTAAGGTTGAATGGTGCACATCTATTTTCAGGTCTCTCCAGAGATGTTAGATCGGGTTCAAGTCCAGTCTCTGGCTGGGCCTCTCAAGGGCATTCAGAGACTTGTCCCGCTTGTCCCACAAACACACAGACAATATGGGGGTGTTGTGGGGGTTGATGGAATCGATGTATGTTGACACTCGTTCATTTTGATACATGTATTTGTGTGTAGCTTTACTTGAGATATAGCAACCACAAAGCTCCCACTCTCTCTCTGTTTGCTAAATTGGAAGCAGGGGACTGAGAGCATGGTTTGTGGCGTCAGCTCTCTTGCTTGAGACGCTGTGCAGAGATAGAGGAAGGTACCACATCTCCCATATAAGGAGAATGACAGCGACTGACCCATATAGAATACTGACCTCAGAGAGAACAAATAAGCGATAACCACACGTTGACATAGAGAAATGTACATGCACACACACACACACACTAACAAACACACAGACAATATGGGGGTGTTGTGGGGGTTGATGGAATCGATGTATGTTGACACTCGTTCATTTTGATACATGTATTTGTGTGTAGCTTTACTTGAGATATAGCAACCATGACGTGATCCATGACGTGATCTTCCTGTCTGGGTTGGCGCCCCCCCTTGGTTTGTGCTGTGGTGGAGATCTTTGTGGGCTATACTCGGCCTTGTCTCAGGATTGTGAGTTGGTGGTTGAAGATATCCCTCTAGTGGTGCGGGGGCTGTGCTTTGGCAAAGTGGGTGGGGTTATATCCTTCCTGTTTGGCCCTGTCCGGGGGTATCATCGGATGGGGCCACAGTGTCTCCTGACCCCTCCTGTCTCAGCCTCCAGTATTTATGCTGCAGTAGTTTGTGTCGGGGGGCTAGGGTCAGTTGGTTATATCTGGAGTACTTCTCCTGTCTTATCCAGTGTCCTGTGTGAATTTAAGTATGCTCTCTCTAATTCTCTCCTTCTCTCTTTCTTTCTCTCTCTCGGAGGACCTGAGCCCTAGGACCATATGTCAGGACTACCGGCATGATGACTCCTTGCTGTCCCCAGTCCACCTGGCCTTGCTGCTGTTCCAGTTTCAACTGTTCTGCCTGCGGTTATGGAACCCCTACCTGTCCCAGACCTGCTGTTTTCAACTCTTAATGATCGGCTATGAAAAGCCAACTGACATTTATTCCTGATTATTATTTGACCATGCTTGTCATTTATGAACATTTTGAACATCTTGGCCATGTTCTGTTATAATCTCCACCCGGCACAGCCAGAAGAGGACTGGCCACCCCTCATAGCCTGGTTCCTCTCTAGGTTTCTTCCTAGGTTTTGGCCTTTCTAGGGAGTTTTTCCTAGCCACCGTGCTTCTACACCTGCATTGCTTGCTGTTTGGGGTTTTAGGCTGGGTTTCTGTACAGCACTTCGAGATATTAGCTGATGTACGAAGGGCTATATAAAATAAACTTGATTTGATTTGATTTGTGCTTCGGAGGACGCATGGCTTTCGACCTTCGTCTCTCCCGAGCCCGTACGGGAGTTGTAGCGATGAGACAAGATAGTAATTACTAGCGATTGGATACCACGAGAAAAGGGGGGTAAAAATTGTTTAAAAAAAAAAAAAGGTTGAGGTTAAAGGTCAGGCACAGGAGTCCTTCATTTGACTAGTTTCCTAGCACAGATCTGACGTGCACAGAATTAGCTGATAGAGGTTGTTTTGGAATGATTGTGATACTGTGGTTGTCTTACCTATTTTAGTTGAATGCACTTACTGTTAGTCACTCTTGATAAGAGTGTCTGCTAAATGTGGAAGCAGGGGACTGAGAGCATGGTTTGTGGCGTCAGCTCTCTTGCTTGAGACGCTGTGCAGAATAGAGGAAGGTACCACATCTCCCATATAAGGAGAATGACAGCGACTGACCTATATAGAATACTGACCTCAGAGAGAACAAATAAGTGATAACCACACGTTGACATAGAGAAATGTACATGCACACACACACACGCACTAACAAACACACAGACAATATGGGGGTGTTGTGGGGGTTGATGGAATCGATGTATGTTGACACTCGTTCATTTTGATACATGTATTTGTGTGTAGCTTTACTTGAGATATAGCAACCACAAAGCTCCCACTCTCTCTCTGTTTGTGGGTGTTGTTTTGAGACTAACAACAGGGCCTTATTCAAAGAACCTTGCAGAGTGATGTACAGAAGAGGTGTGTCCTGAGTATGTTCTGGTCACGTCTGCTCCTGCTCCTGCTCCTGCTCCTCCCCTCCGGCGTACGACGTCGCCAGCGTACTAACCACCGATTCATCATTACGCACACTTGGCACGTAATCATTACGTGCACCTGTGAATCATTATGATTCACACCTGGACTCCGTTACCTTCCCTATATGTCACTCTCCCATGTTCACGCACCAGTTGGTATTGTTCTTGTGTATCGGCGTACTGCCTTATGTTAGTGTCGTGCTCTTGGTTTAGTTTTATTAAAAAGTTGCACCTGCTTCCGACTCGCCGCCCCATCATTGCAGTTCTATAAAGCACATTTCTATCAGGACCACACCATGCTCATAGAAAGAGACATGCCACTCTGATCTGATAGACGCAACATGGGTAATAACTTTCAAATACAGTACCGTTTACTCCCCCACAGTATTGAAAATATATTTTATTTTGAACTGCATTTACTTGTCTTGACAGATGAACTACCATTCACTGTACCTTCACTGTAATCTACATCATACCCGGGACTTCAGGCAGTTTTCCTTTCTATCTAATGCATCACATTTCATAGGCTGATTGATAATATGATGCAATAGATAAGCAGCAGGTGATGGCTTTATCAATTTGTCATCCAGAGCAGGGTTTCCCAAACAGTTTTTTTTCAGTGTCTTTATCAAAGCTAAAATCTTTACATGTTAATACACAATTTGGGATTTACCTTTACAACAGTTCCTTCTACTGTATGCCAAGTCGTATTACAGCTAAACAATAATACACAATACTAAACTCAGCAAAAAAAGAAACGTCCCTTTTTCAGGAACCTGTTTTTCAAAGATAATCCAAATAACTTCACAGATCTTCATTGTAAAGGGTTTAATCACTGGTTCCCATGCTTGTTCAATGAACCATTAACAATTAATGAACTTCTTATGGCTGCAGGGGCAATATTGAGTAGCTTGGATGAAAGGTGCACAGAGGTGCCCATAGTAAACTGCCTGCTCCTCAGTCCCAGTTGCTAATATATGCATATTATTATTCGTATTGGATAGAAAACACTCTGAAGTTTCTAAAACTGTTTGAATGATGTCTGTGAGTATAACAGAACTCATATGGCAGGCAAAAACCTGAGAAAAAATCCAAACAGGAAGTGGGAATTCTGAGGTTGGTAAATTTTCAACACAGCCCCTATTGAACACACAGTGGGATATAGATGAGTTTGCGCTTCCACTAGATGTCAACAGTCTGTAGAACCTTGTCTGATCCCTCTACTGTGAAGTGGGGCCGAAGGAGACAGGAAATAGACAGGTCTACCATGAGCTGACCATGCTCTGACCATGCGCGTTCACATGAGAGGGAGCTCTGTTCCATCGCACATCTGTAATTCTCCGGTTGGAACTTTATTGAAGATTTATGTTAAAAATATTCTAAAGATTGATTCAATACATCGTTTGACATGTTTCTACTGACTGTTACGGAACTTTTTGACATTTTGTCCGCTTTTAGTGAACATGCTTCCTGACTTTGGATTTGTTTACCAAACACGCTAACAAAAATAGCTATTTGTACATAAATGATGGACATTACCGAACAAAACTAACATTTCTTGTGGAAGTGGGAGTCCTGGGAGTGCATTCTGACGAAGATCCGCAAAGGTAAGTGAAGATTTATAATGCTTTTTATGAGTTTTGTTGACTGCACAATTTGGCGGGTAACTGTATGGCTTTCTTTCGTGGCTGAACGCTGTTCTCAGATTATTGAATAGTGTGCTTTTGCCGTTTAGCTTTTTGAAATCTGACACAGCGGTTGCATTAAGAACAAGTGTATCTTTAATTCTATGTAAAACATGTATCTTTCATCAAAGTTTATGATGAGTATTTATGTTATTTGACGTGGCTCTCTGCAATTTCTCCGGATATTTTGGAGGCATTTCTGAACATGGCGCCAATGTAAACTGAGGTGTTTGAATATAAATATGAGCTTTATCGAACAAAACATATATGTATTGTGTAACATGAAGTCCTATGAGTGTCATCTGATGAAGATCATCAAAGGTTAGTAATTAGTTTTATCTCTATTCCTGCTTTTTGTGACTACTGTCTTTGGCTGGAAAAATAACTGTGTTTTTCTGTGATTTTGCGGTGACCTAACATAATCGTTTGTGGTGCTTTCGCTGTAGTCTATTTGAAATCGGACACTTTGGTGGGATTAACAACAAGATTACCTTTAAAATGGTATAAGATACATGTATGTTTGAGGAATTTTAATTATGAGATTTCTGTTGTTTGAATTTGGCGCCCTGAACTTTCACTGGCTGTTGTCATATCATCCCGTTAACGGGATTGCAGCCAAAAGAAGATTTAAGACACTAACAGCTTACAGATGGTAGACAATTAAGGTCACAATTATGAAAACTTAAGACACTAAAGAGGCCTTTCTACTGACTCTGAAAAACACCAAAAGAAAGATGCCCAGGGTCCCTGCTCATCTGCGTGAACGTGCCTTAGGCATGCTGCAAGGAGGCATGAGGACTGCAGATGTGGCCAGGGCAATAAATTGCAATGTCCGTACTGTGAGACAGCGCTACACGGAGACAGGACGGACAGCTGATCGTCCTTACAGCGGCAGACCACGTGTAACAACACCTGCACAGGATCGGGACATCCGAACATCACACCTGCGGGACAGGTACAGGATGGCAACAACAACTGCCCGAGTTACCCCAGGAACGCACAATCCCCCCATCAGTGCTCAGACTGTCCGCAATAGGCTGAGAGAGGCTGGACTGAGGGCTTGTAGGCCTGTTGTAAGGCATGTCCTCACCAGACATCACCGGCAACAACGTTGCCTATGGGCACAAACCCACCGTCGCTGGACCAGACAGGACTGGCAAAAGTGCTCTTCACTGACGAGTCGCGGTTTTGTCTCACCAGGGGTGATGGTCGGATTTGCGTTTATCGTCGAAGGAATGAGCATTACACCGAGGCCTGTACTCTGGAGCGGGATCGATTTGGATGTGGAGTGTCCGTCATGGTCTGGGGCGGCGTGTCACAGTATCATCCGACTGAGCTTGTCATTGCAGGCAATCTCAACGCTGTGCGTCACAGGGAAGACATCCTCCTCCCTCATGTGGTACCCTTCCTGCAGGCTCATCCTGACCTGACCCTCCAGCATGACAATGCCACCAGCCATACTGTTCATTCTGTGCGTGATTTCCTGCAAGACAGGACTGTCAGTGTTCTGCCATGGCCAGTGAAGAGCCCGGATCTCAATCCCATTGAGCACATCTGGGACCTGTTGGATCGGAGGGTGAGGGGGCTAGGGACATTCCCCCCAGAAATGTCTGGGAACTTGCAGGTGCCTTGGTGGAAGAGTGGGGTAACATCTCACAGCAAGAACTGGCAAATCTGGTGCAGTCCATGAGGAGGAGATGCACTGCAGTACTTCATGCAGCTGGTGGCCACACCAAATACTGACTGTTACTTTTGATTTTGAACCCCCCCTTTGTTCAGGGACACATTATTCCATTTCTGTCAGTCACATGTCTGTGGAACTTGTTCAGTTTATGTCTCAGTTGTTGAATCTTGTTATGTTCATACAAATATTTACACATGTTAAATTTGCTGAAAATATACGCAGTAGACAGGCTATGCTATGCTAGGTAAAGCGCCGCCTTATCTCAGTTCACTGGTCACGATGGCAACACCCACCCGTAGCACGCGCTCCAGCAGGTGTATCTCACTGATCATCCCTAAGGCCAAAACCTCATTTGGCCGCCTTTCCTTCCAGTTCTCTGCTGCCTGCGACTGGAACGAATTGCAAAAATCTCTGAAGTTGGAGACTTTTATCTCCCTCAACAACTTTAAACATCTGCTATCTGAGCAGCTAACCGATCGCTGCAGCTGTACATAGTCCATCGGTATATAGCCCACCCAATTTACCTACCTCATCCCCATACTGTTTTTATTTATTTACTTTTCTGCTCTTTTGCACACCAGTATCTCTACTTGCACATGATCATCTGATGATTTATCACCCCAGTGTTAATCTGCTAAATTGTAGTTATTCGCTCCTATGGCCTATTTATTGCCTACCTCCTCATGCCTTTTGCACACATTGTATATAGATTCTCTTTTTTTTTCTTTTTTCCCCTACTATGTTATTGACTTGTTTATTGTTTACTCCATGTGTAACTCTGTGTTGTTGTCTGTTCACACTGCTATGCTTTATCTTGGCCAGGTCGCAGTTGCAAATGAGAACTTGTTCTCAACTAGCCTACCTGGTTAAATAAAGGTGAAATAAAAATAAAATAAAAAAGACAGTGAGGATGTTTCTTTTTTTGCTGAGTTTACTTTTAATGTATTGCAACACATCAGGGTTAACTTATGAAGGGAATGAGAGAATCCAAGACCGGTACAGTTATATGCAAATAAGATATTGATACATTTTTATTGTATACATTTTTTAAAATTACATTTACATAAGCAGTCAGACCCTTTACTCAGTACTTTGGTTTAGCACCTTTGGCAGGGATTACAGCCTCGAGTCTTGTTGAGTATGATGCTAAAAGCTTGGCACACTTGTATTTGGGGAGTTTGTCCCATTCTTCTCTGCAGATCCTCTCAAGCTCTGTCAGGTTCGATGGGGAGCGTCGCTGCACAGCAATTTTCATGTCTCTCCAAAGATGTTCGATCGGGTTCAATTCTGGCCTCTGGCTGGGCCACTCAAGGACATTCAGAGACTTGTCCCGAAGCCACTCCTGCGTTGTCTTGGCTGTGTGCTTAGGGTCATTGTCCTGTTGGAAGGTGAACCTTTGCCCCAGTCTGAAGTCCTGAGCTCTTCGGAGCAGGTTTTAGTCAAGGATCTCTCTTTGCTCCATTCATCTTTTCCTCGATCTTGACTAGTCTCCCAGTCCATGCCGCTGAGACAGCTCTAGGAAGAGTCTTGGTGGTTCCAAATGTCTTCCATTTAAGAATGATAGAGGCCACTATGTTCTTGGGGACATTCAATGCTGCAGACACAATCCTGTCTCGGAGCTCTTCGGATAATTATTTCAACCTCATGGCTTGTTTTTTTCTCTGACATGCATGGTCAAGTGTGGGACATTACATAGACCGGTGTGTGCCTTTCCAAATCATGTCGAATCAATTGAATTTACAACAGGTGGACTACTAACAAGTTGCAGAAACATCTCAAGGATGATCAATGGAGAAAAAAAAACTGTTTTCGCTTTGTCAGAATGGGATATTGGGTGTAGATTGATGAGGGGAAAAAACAATTTAATACATTTTAAAATGAGGCTGTAACGTAGCAAAATGTCGAAAAAAGTTAAAGGGTGTGAATACTTTCCGAATGCACTGTATGTAATCAACCCCTTTGTTATGGCAAGCCTAAATAAATTCAGGACAAAATAATGTGCCTAACAAGTCACATGTTACCAGGATTTTTGAATGACTACCTCATTTATGTACCTACAATTATCTGTAAGTCTGTCAGTTGAGCAGTGAATTACATATTCACACCCCTGAGTCAATACTTTGTAGAAACATCTTTGGCAGCGATTACAGCTGTGTCTTTCTGGGTAAGTCTCTAAGGGCTTTGCAGACCTGGATTGTACAATATTTGCGCATTATTCTTATTCTTCAAGCTCTGTCAAGTTGGTTGTTGATCATTGCTAGACAGCTTTTTTTCAAGCCGATTTAAGTCAGAACTGTAGCTAGGCCACTGATGGAGTATTCACTGTCATCTTGGTAAGCAACTCCAGTGTATATTTGGCCTTTTGCTTTAGGTTATTGTCCTGCTGAAAGGTGAATTTGTCTCCCATTCTGTTTAAAATTAGACTGAACCAGGTTTTCCTCTATGATTTTGCCTGTGCTTAGCTCTATTCTGTTTATTTTTTATCCTAAACAACTCCCAAGATCTTGCCGATGACAAGCATACCCATAACATGATGTAGCCACCACCATAATTGAAAATATGAAGTGATGTACTGTGTTGGATTTGTCCCAAACATAACACTTTGCATTCAGGATATAAAGTTAATTTCTGAACCACATTTTTTGCAATTTTACTTTAGTGCCTTATTGCAAACCAGATTCATGTTTTGGAATATTTGTATTCTGTACTGGCTTCCTTCTTTTCACTCTGTCATTTAGGTTAGTATTGTGGATTAACTACAATATTGTTGATCCATCCTCAATTTTCTATCACAGCCACTAAACTCTGCATTAGCCTCATGGTGAAATCCCTGAGTGGTTTCCTTCCTCTCTGGCAACTTAGTCAGGAAGAACGTCTGTATCGTTGTAGTGACTGGGTGTATTGCTACACCATCCAAAGTGTAATGAATAACATCACCATGCTCAAAGGGTATTGGTATTTTTTTTTTTTTACCCATCTACCAATAGGTGGCCTTCTTTGTGAAGTATTGAGTTGCACCTGCCATCATAACAGCATTAAATTCGCCAGGGCACGGACTCTACAAGGTGTCGAAGCGTTTCACAGGGATGCTGGCCCATGTCGACTCTAACGCTTCCCACAATTGCGTCAAGTTGGCTGTATGTCTTTTGGGTGGTGGACCATTCTTGATACACACTGGGAAACTGGTGAGTGTTAAAAACCTAGCAGCATTGCAGTTTTTGACACACTCAAACCGGTGTGCCTGGCACCTACTACCATACCCAGTTAAAAGGCACTTACATCTTTTGTCTTACCCATTCACCCTCTGAATGGCACACATACACAATCCATGTCTCAATTGTCTCAAAGCTTAAAAATCCTTCTTTAACCTGTCTCTTCCCCTTCATCTACACTGATTGAAGTGGATTTAACAGGTGACCATGACATCAATAAGGGATTATAGCTTTCCCCTGGATTCACCTGGTCAGTCTATGTCATGGAAAGAGCAGGTTTTCCTAATGTTTTGTACGCGTATATACCATAATAGAACATAGAAGGCTACCATACAAGATGATGCAAACTATAAACAGTCGACAATGAAATTCTACATTTACTCCACTAGAAGGTGGTCTTTAACAAACTACAGTACAGTACTCTGGTTCATCACTACACAACAAATCTCCTAACCGCTCCCCGTCGCAAGAGCGATGGGTATTATAGTCTAATGAGCTGATGGCAATAATGGTTGCTATGATTTCTCACACATACGTCTTCTCCAAGGCCTCCATCTCCACAGGGTGTTGTGATGTTGATGTTGATGTTGTGATTACTGCTGACAGGGTTGGCAACCAATCTTCTCTCTCTAGTCCCGGAGGGAGAAACAGGCTGGTGATGAGATTGGGGTGTAATCATTAGTCCAAATCAAATCAAATCCAATCCAATTTTATTTGTCACATACACATGGTTAGCAGATGTTAATGCGAGTGTAGCGAAATGCTTGTGCTTCTAGTTCCGATTAGTGCAAGTGAAACGACAGGTTCTATTGGACAAATTCAGGGAGGTCCCTCCCTGTTTTGTTTGCTTCTGTTTACAACTGAATACACCCCAGAGGGTCTGGTTGAGTTTATGCTGTCTTCTGAACAGCTCGAGCTTTAGAACAATGAACCATTTGTTTGGATGGAGAAGGCTTGCCAGCCTGATGTTCATGCTGCTATATTTCAACATTGATGGTATGTTTCTTTTGGTACTGATCTGCTGTGTATGTGGGAGACGATAGATAAGTAGCCTAAACTGTATTTGTTTTAAATGTTCAATGTTTAATTAGTAACTTTAGAAATGTATTTTTGTACATTTGTTGTGGCTCCTGATAAGGGAGCCTAGGCTAGCAGCTGTAGTGCATGGGAGCGCAGACCAAATGTGAATTCCCCCAAATTGCATTCCCAACCCCCACCCCCCTTATTTTATATGGTCAAATGTGTAAAGGCTAAATCATTTAAACAGTGCCACATTTAAACAGTGTGTCGCCTGTCGCTAAGACTCAAAATAACATTCCTCTCTCTCTAGAGACATATCCTCCTGTATCCTGTCCGAGCGTTTGATAAATATTTACAGTAAGGGATAGATAACGACAGAGAGTAGGTTGTATAACAGAGCTCTTTCATGGGAAGAAAGAGGTGGAGGCTATAAAAGTTTGCAATCTAAACACCAACTACAGAGTATGCCAATACTTTGATGCATAGGCTAATTTATATGAGAGATTAATGATCTTTTGGAAACGACAGGCTGACAACCTTTAATAATATCTAAGATTGAGACTGAGACTGATTGAGACTGTCATTTGAAACTAATTTTCATTACTATTTGCATTTTTTCCAACTGACAGAGCTCACAGGCTCACTGTGTTGACTCACAGTGCCTAATGACTATGGATGTGATAATAAAACGCGCACATTTGTGGTGTTGGGACTTGGGAATTCCCTCGACTATGTTGAATCACTGAAGGGCAATGGACATGGCTTCATCCCCAAAATGAAGAAATCCTGTCATGGATATCAACATGCTAAAAGTCATCAGGTCAAATGAACATTCAAACTCAGTGGTATTTAAGCTACCTTCGAAACGGTACATTAGATTGTTCTTCTCTAAACAGGAAATGTTGGTGGTTTCCTGTGATTACGTGGTTAGTGGCTATCTTTCACGTAGACGGATTGAAGAGCGAGAGGCAGGTCGTTGGAACAGGCGATGTACTTTGTTAATAAAAAGGTAATGGTCTGGTCACTGGTCACGCTACTATGCCTCAAGATGAATTTCATAGCGTGGGACAAAAAAAGCTGTGATTTTTGTGTAGAGAATGAAGACATTCAAGAGCAATAAGAGCTAAACTACATGGCCATAAGTATGTGGACACGTATGTGCTTGTCGAACATTTCATTCCAAAATCATGGGCATTAATATGGAGTTGGTCCCCCCTTTGCCGCTATAACAGCCTCCATTCTTCTGGGAAGGCTTCCCACTAGATGTTGGAACATTTCTGCGGGGACCTGTTTCCATTCAGTCACGAGAGCGTTAGTGAGGTCGGGCACTGATATTGGGCGATTAGGCCTGGCTTGCAGTTGGCGTTCCAATTCATCCCAAAGGTGCTTGATGAGGTTGAGGTCAGGGCTCTGTGCGGAGTTGAGGTCAGGGCTCTGTGCAGGCCAGTCAAGTTCTTTCACACGATCTTGACAAATCATTTCTGTATGGACCTCGCTTTGTACACGGGGGGGGCATTGTCATGATGAAACAGGAAAGGGCCTTCCCCAAACAGTTGCCACAAAGTTGGAAGCACAGAATTGTCTAGAATTTCATTGTATGCTGTAGTTTAAGATTTCCCTTCTCTGAAACTAAGAACCATGAAAAACAGCGCCAGACCATTATTCTTCCTCCACCGAATTTTACAGTTGGCACTACGCATTCGAGAAGGTAGCGTTCTCCTGGCATCCGTCAAACCCAGATTTGTCTGTCGGACTGCCAGATGGTGAAGCGTGATTCATCACTCCAGAGAATGCGTTTCCACTGCTCCAGAGTCCAATGGTGGCGAGCTTTACACCACTCCAGCCGACGCTTGGCATTGCGCATGGTGATCTTAGGCTTGTGTGCGGGTGCTCAGCCATGGAAACCCATTTCATGAACCTCCCAACGAACAGTTCTTGTGCTGAAGTTGCTTCCAGAGGCAGTTTGGAACTCGGTAGAGAGTGTTGCAACTGAGGACAGACGATCTTTAGCACTAGGCGGTCCCGTTCGGTGAGCTTGTGAGGCCTACCACGTCGCGGCTGAGCCTTTGTTGCTCCTAGACATTTCCACTTCACAATAACAGCACTTACAGTTGACCGGGGCAGCTCTAGCAGGGCAGAAATTTGGCGATCTGACTTGTTGGAAAGGTGGCACCCTATGACCGTTACACGTTGAATGTCACTGAGCTCTTCAGTTAGGCAATTTTACTGCAAATGTTTGTCTATGGAGATTGTATGGCTGTGTGCTCGATTTTATACACCTGTCAGCAACGGGTGTGGCTGACATAGCTAAATCGAAGGGGTTCTCACATAGTTTTGTATACATAGTGTAATTAGGGGCCTACTTGTTCAGTAGCCTAATTAAAGTTGGATATTAATTAATTGCAGATTGTAAAATAAATGTTTGATGCAACAGCATACTAATCAGCTACCAATTAATGTTGTAGAATATGCAAGGGCGTGTATTCATGGATGCAAAGGGAAGACAAGCTTCCTCAAAAGAATAACCAAGAATAAAAGAAACAAAATAATATAGGCCTATCTTTCGTCTCAGTGCCAAACGTCATTGAGAGAACTTCAGTTGTTGCATCTCGTTATGTCTTTGTCCTCCGGTGGCTAGCTAGCTAAAATCATCCCTTTCCAAAATTAGCCATGGATGTAGATAGGGTGTCACGCCCTGACCATAGAGAGCTGTTTATTCTCTGTGTTGGTTAGGGCGTGACAGTGACTAGGGTGGGTTATCTAGGTGATTATCTATGTTGGCCTGGTATGGTTCCCAATCAGAGGCAGCTGTTTATCGTTGTCTCTGATTGGGGATCATATTTAGGCAGCCATTTCCCCATTGTGCTTTGTGGGATCTTGTCTAGGTATAGTTGCCTGCGAGCACTTCTTTGAGCGTCAGGGTTCGTTTTACGTGTTATTGTTTTTTTTCTTTGAGTTTCTCTTCCAAATAAAGAGGATGGAAACATACCACACTGCATCTTGGTCCACTCATTATAACGATCGTGACATAGGGATTAGGACTTGTTGTTTCACTTAATTCTCAGTACTGGCCAATGATTATAACGGTAATTCTGATCCAACCATAAATCCATACGTTGTGCTCCTTGCCTGAGAGGATAGAAGTTCAACATGTAGCTATCTAGATGTAGTAGGCCTATAGACCTACTATATCCTAACGTGAATTAGCTGGCCTGGTGCATCGTTTCCAATGAAGGGAAGATAGGTTAACCAGCAAGCGTTTTAGCCAGGTAGCCTAGAACAACAAAAACTAAAAGCGTCTAGCCTACTGTATGACAGAGTTATAGACCGTTTACAAAATGGAGAATGGCGGCATTGGCGCTTCTCTACAAGTAAGGTGCGTCAACGTGTTTTTTCAACTTGCATGCAAGCACGCACACACACAGAAATCAGTAACATGGACTGCCACATCATATTTAGCTTACGTTGGTTGGACTAAATAGTTGTTTTATATCTTTTAGTTTTCACTGTATTAGACGAAGCATACAGTTGAAGTCTGAAGTTGACATACACTTAGGTTGGAGTCATTAAAACTCATTTTTCAACCTCTCCACAAATGTCTTGATAACAAACTATAGTTTTGGCAAGTCAGTTCAGACATTTGTGCATGACACAAGTTTTTCAAACAATTGTTTACAGACAGATTATTTCACTTATAACTCACTGTATCACAATTCCAGTGGGTCAGAAGTTTACATACACTAAGTTGACTGTGACCTGTGGTAACTCTCTGTAGTTCTAAATCAATAGTTGTTTAGTAGTCCGAAAATGTGGGAAAAATGAACTTGCTTGACCTTGCTGTAGGTCATGTAACTGTTACATGCAATATGTTTTGTGGACTTCACCAGACAGATATTGCTCTCCGGTTTTGTGATGAAACAAAAGGTGTGGTTGAGTGTATTCTGTTATTATGTCTTATTGTCTCGGCCGTTGGCCTGTAGGCCTTTACTCGGTCCTACATAGGACCTTGATTCGGTCCTACATAGGACCTTGATTCGGTCCTACATAGGACCTTGATTCGGTCCAACATAGGACCTTGATTCGGTCCAACATAGGACCTTGATTCGGTCCTACATAGGACCTTGATTCGGTCCTACATAGGACCTTGATTCGGTCCTACATAGGACCTTGATTCGGTCCTACATAGGACCTTTATTCGGTCCTATGTAGCAAAATTTGAAATCATTTTTTTCATTTGATAAAATTAGAGACACAGAGCTAGAAAATGGTTTATCATACACTGCATACACTGGGGCGGCAGGGTAGCCTAGTGGTTAGAGCGTGGGTCTAGTAACCACAAGGTTGCAAGTTCAAATCCCCGAGCTAACAAGGTACAAATCTGTCGTTCTGCCCCTGAACAGGCAGTTAACCAACTGTCCCTAGGCTGTCAATAAAAATAAGAATTTGTTCTTAACTGACTTGCCTAGTTAAATAAAGGTAAAATAAAACATTTGAGGAACAATGGGAAAGTAATTCTCTCTCTTTTACAGGTGAGCCCTGAATTACATAAATTACAGAAAATACACACATCAAAAGAAAAATACAAAATACAAGCAGAAAGAAAAAACAAAAACAAAAACAAAGACATTCATCAGTAATAAGGTCCTCGATCAGCTTTCTGAATTGCCCTAGAGGCACCTAAACATAACATTTAAGAACATTTAGAAGATTGTTCCACAAATAAGGTGCAACAAAGCTAAAAGCTGTTTTAGCTAACGCATTAGAGACCAAAGGAATTTCCAGAGTTAGCCATCCCTGAGACCGGGTGCGGTAACGCGTATGTCTAAAGTTTAGTAATGATGTTAGGTACAGTGGGACTTTTTGTAAAAGTGAATAAATAAAAACATAGCAATGTGTCAACCTACGTGATATCAGAGGGCCAACCAACTTTCTGGCAAAGAATGCAGTGTTAACTGCTAAAATTGTTGCCTGTAATAAAGCGCAGTGCGCTATGATGAACTGCGATTAACGACTTTAATGAAGAAGCAGCTGTGTTGAAATAGATGATGTCGCCATAGTCTAGGACCGATAGGAACGTCAGCTGAATAATCTGCTTTCTCCTATTTGTTGAGAGGCAGGATCTATTTATATGGAAGAGCGAATTTTTATTCTCGGCTTCTTAACGAAATCATCAATACGCTTTTTAAAAGACCCTTGACGTGTCATCTTGCCTGCCCCCTGTTCTAGTAATTAACTTTTGTTACTTTGACACTGTCTGCATCTGGGTCTTCTCCTGAAATGTGAATTCACCTGTGTTTGGGGAGTTTCTCCCTCTCTTCTCTGTAGATCCTCTCAAGCTCTGTCAGATTGGATGGGGAGCACTCCTGCACAGCTATTTTTAGGTCTCTCCAGAGATGTTCGATCGGGTTCAAGTCTGGGCCACTCAAGGACATTCAGAGACTTGTCCCAAGGGCAGTCATGCGATGTCTTGGCAGTGTGCTTAGGGTCATTGCCCTGTTGGAAGGTGAACCTTCGCCCCAGTCTGAGGTCCGGGAGCAGGTATTCATCAAGGATCTCTCTGTACTTTGCTCCGTTCATCTTTCCCTCGATCCTGACTAGTCTCCCAGTCCTTGCCGCTGAAAAACATCCCCACAGCATGATGCTGCCACCACCATGCTTCACCGTAGGGATGGTGCCAGGTTGTCTCCAGATGTGACGCTTGGCATTCAGACAAAATAGTTCAATCATGGTTTCATCAGACCAGAGAATCTTGTTTCTCATGGTCTGGGAGTCTTTAGGTGCCTTTTGGCAAACTCCAAGAGGGCTGTCATGTACCATTTACTGAGGAGTGGCTTCTGTCTGGCCACTTTACCATAAAGGCCTAATTGGTGGTGTGCTGCAGAGATGGCTGTTCTTTTGGAAAGTTCTCCCATCTCCACAGATGAACTCTAGAGCTCTCTCAGAGTAACCATCGGGTTCTTAGTCACCTAGCTGAGGCCCTTCCCCCTCGATTGCTCAGTTTGGCCAGGCAGCCAGCTCTAGGAAGAGTCTTGGTGGTTCCACACTTCTTCCGTTTAAGAATGATGGAGGCCACTGTGTTCTTGGGGACCTTCAATTCTGCAAAAAGTTTTGGTACCCTTCCCCGGACCTGTGCCTCGACATAATCCTGTCTCTGAGCTCTACAGACAATTCCTTCAACCTCATGGTTTGGTTATTGCTCTGACATGCACTATCAACTGTGGACCTTATATTGTCAGGTGTGTGCCTTTCCAAATCATGTCCAATCAACTGAATTTACCACAGGTGGACTCCAATCAAGTTGTAGAAACATCTCAAGGATGATCAAAGGAAACAGGATGGACCTGAGCTCAATTTCGAGTTTCATAGCATAGGGTCTGAATACTTATGTAAATAAGGTATTTCTGTTTTTTACTTTTAATAAATGTGCAAAAATGACCACAAACCTGTTTCCACTTTGTCATTATGTGGTCTTGTGTGTAGATTGCTTCGGAAATAGTTTTATTTAATCCATTTTAGAATACGGCTGTAACACAACAAATTGTGGACATAGTCACGGGGTCTGAATACTTTCCGAAGGCACTGTACTTAGTTTTACCTGCATTCAATACTCATTTCAGGTCAATAACGTTTTTCTGTAATAGAATGAAGGCAGACTGTAGTTCAGATAGAGCCTGGTCAACCGTGGGGGCAACAACATCCACAACAGTATCATCAGCATACGAGTGCAGGTACATTTATTTTACAGACAAGGCGATTTTGTTAATGTAAACAACAAAGAGTACAGGACCCAAAATCGACCCCTGCAGGACACCTCTCGTAATATCCAGGAAACCTGATTGAACACCATTTGTAGATACACGTTGAGTTATCTGTTAAGTCATTTTTTAAACAGTTACATGCAGCCTGGTCTAGGCCACTTGAGGACAGCCTTTGAATTAGTAGTCAGTAATCAACAGTATCAAAAGCCTTTGACAGGTCAATGAAGATGTTGCCTTTTATCCACACAATTAACCACATCGTTTATAACTAAGAAGGCAACAGAGATAGTGCATTGACCTGGTCTAAAACCCGACTGATGTGCATTTAGAATACATTTCAAGGATAATAAAGACCTTAATCAAGGATTCTAATATTTTAGCTAGGCAAGAAAGATTAGAAGTAGGCCGATTTAATTATTTACGTCACAAGGGTCACCACTTTTGTGAAGGGGGAGTACATGGGCCGCCTTCCAACCCTTGGGGATAGTACCAGATATAATCCTCCGGTTCAAAATATGGGTTAATTATTCAGCAATCAGAGGGCGGAGACCTGGAGCAAGAATAGATCGAACATATCAGTCCCAGTGGACATTTTTACATCTTAAGCAAGGCATCTAGCACATCACAGATAGTACATTTGCTGATATGAAAACAAAGATTCGCGAGAAGATGACGTGTTAATCATCGAGTCCGCTAGAGGCTGGCAGAGGGAAAAGCAGTTCATTGACTTACCAGGGTTAATTAAACCACGGTTTCTCTCAAATAAAAAGCCTGCCTAGATAAAATGATGATTAAAAGCATCCCTTATCCCCTTCTCAGTTAGGTTGCCAGAGTCAGACAGAATTTGCTTAGACAGAGAAGAAGAGGAATTTGTACGCTTTAGTGCATTTACTGTTTTCCAAGATTTTGGAGGATCACCAGCCGAGTCAGAGAGAGAGCTTAAAAAGTAGCTTGATTTAGCTTTCTTAATCGATATAGTAGATATGTTTCTCAATGGTCTAGAACATTTCCAGTCCGCTCCAGCGCCAGTTTGCTTGCTTTGGACCAGGCCTGATTTTTCATCTGATTGAGTGTGTTTATCTGCCAGGAAAAACATATGGAGGAGACATTTTTACAGGAGACTGTTACGGCTGATTTCCTCCTCTTCGTCTGAAGAGGAGGTGTAGGGATCGGACCAAGATGCAGAGTGGAAAGTGTCCATGTTTTATTATCAATAAACTGAACACTACACGAAACAAAATAAGAAAAGAGAATCTAACCGACAAACAGTCCCGTGTGGCACAACTACTGACACGAAAGACAAACACCCACAAAACACACGTGAAACCCCGGCTGCCTAAGTATGATTCTCAATCAGGGACAACGATTGACAGCTGCCTCTGATTGAGAATCATACCAGGCCGAACACACAAAATCCCAACATAAAAATCACACATCGACAACCCACCCAACTCACGCCCTGACCATACTAAATAAATACAAAAACAAGGGAAAACAGGTCAGGAACGTGACAGGAGACAGTGGCTAAATCAGAGTAGAACATGTCATGTAAAAACCCTTGAGGAGAGAACATTTAAAAATATATCTTCTTCATTAAACGAGGATTAGTCATTTGCTGTTTCGTATCTCTAATGCATACTATGTGACATGATCACATTGTCGTGGAAATTACCACCAGGGACGCCTGAAGTCAATCTTAAATTAATCATTCTTTATTATCAACGCGGTGGAGAGGTTCCAACAAACTCAATACACCAAGTACACATATCGATCAGGAGCTCCCAACTGGGTTTTACATTCTAAAATACATACACAAAGGGATCTGTAGACTCAGAGGTGACTAAATCTGTCAATGCTTAACCATTGTTTACATAGCTCTAACCACAAGCGGGTTGCGGCGGCTGTCCCTGAGACTCGTCAAAAACACCAAAGCCTGTAGGCATTCTAAACTTGTCCAACAAAAAACAACCTTCAGTTCTCACTCAAAGCTCTTATCCTTTTATACACCGAGGGGCTGTCATCACTCCTGCCGTTGAAATGGGTGGGAGTAAAGTACTATCTGGCCTCGCGAAAGACAGTGGGCCTGTGTGTTAGTATAATGCAAACAAGGCATGTTCCATCCCACCTAGAAATCCTATTGACTTTCACAGGGAAGAGAGAACACATGGTTGTAACAGTTTCACACCGACGCTGATAAGAAGGAGATTGGGGCAAGGTTAGCCCAAGATACATTCCAGTGGCTCTCCTCTCATTTTAGGGCATCGCTCTGTCACTCCTTCGCGCCTTTCCAAATCATAATTAGAACCCAATCAATTAATTATCCAACCCAAATTTAGAATCACTCGAAGACCCTCAACTTAGCACACACCGACACTTGCAGAATGTACATTTATGTTGACGTACAGTGTATTCATCTTATATTTCTAGCATTAACTTCTTTCGGCCCCCACTTGTGGTAATGACAGACTGGTATCTCAATGCATTCTTAGTCAAAATTACTATAACATCCGCAGTATGCAGACCTCTACAATCAACCTGATATCCCAAATAAACAATTTGACAAACCTAAATCAATTACAGTCACGGTTGACGACCTCCCTCCTTCACGCCACTCATCCTTCTGGCGTGTCTTAATTTCCTTCTTCAGATAGCTTTACAATTCGTCTTCCCAATGGCACATATGTTCAAAGTGGATGGCCCTTGATAATGTCCCAATTTCAATACAGTGGGGAGAACAAGTATTTGATACACTGTCAATTTTGCAGGTTTTCCTACTTACAAAGCATGTAGAGGTCTGTACTTTTTATCATAGGTACACTTCAACTGTGAGAGATGGAATCTAAAACAAAAATCCAGAAAATCACATTGTATGATTTTTAAGTAATTAATTTGCATTTTATTGCATGACATAAGTATTTGATCACCTACCAACCAGTAAGAATTCCGGCTCTCACAGACCTGTTAGTTTTTCTTTGAGAAGCCCTCCTGTTCTCCACTCATTACCTGTATTAACTGCACCTGTTTGAACTCGTTACCTGTATAAAAGACACCTGTCCACACACTCAATCAAACAGACTCCAACCTCTCCACAATGGCCAAGACCAGAGAGCTGTGTAAGGACATCAGGGATAAAATTGTAGACCTGCACAAGGCTGGGATGGGCTACAGGACAATAGAAAAACAGCTTGGTGAGAAGGCAACAACTGTTGGCGCAATTATTAGAAAATGGAAGACGTTCAAGATGACGGTCAATCACCCTCGGTCTGGGGCTCCATGCAAGATCTCACCTCGTGGGGCATCAATGATCATGAAGAAGGTGAGGGATCAGCCCAGAACTACACGGCAGGACCTGGTCAATGACCTGAAGAGAGCTGGGACCACAATCTCAAAGAAAACCATTAGTTACACACCACGCCGTCATGGATTAAAATCCTGCAGTGCACGCAAGGTCCCCCTGCTCAAGCCAGTGCATGTCCAGGCCCGTCTGAAGTTTGCCAATGACCATCTGGATGATCCAGAGGAGGAATGGGAGAAGGTCATGTGGTCTGATGAGACAAAAATAGAGCTTTTTGGTCTAAACTCCACTCGCCGTGTTTGGAGGAAGAAGAAGGATGAGTACAACCCCAAGAACACCATCCCAACCGTGAAGCATGGAGGTGGAAACATCATTCTTTGGGATGCTTTTCTGCAAAGGGGACAGGACGACTGCACTGTATTGAGGGAAGGATGGATTTGGCCATGTATCGCGAGATCTTGGCCAACAACCTCCTTCCCTCAGTAAGAGCATTGAAGATGGGTCGTGGCTGGGTCTTCCAGCATGACAACGACCCGAAACACACAGCCAGGGCAACTAAGGAGTGGCTCCGTAAGAAGCATTTCAAGGTCCTGGAGTGGCCTAGACAGTCTCCAGACCTGAACCCAATAGAAAATCTTTGGAGGGAGCTGAAAGTCCGTATTGCCCAGCGACAGCCCCGAAACCTGAAGGATCTGGAGAAGGTCTGTATGGAGGAGTGGGCCAAAATCCCTGCTGCAGTGTGTGCAAACCTGGTCAAGAACTACAGGAAACGTATGAACTCTGTAATTGCAAACAAAGGGTTCTGTACCAAATATTAAGTTCTGCTTTTCTGATGTATCAAATACTTATGTCATGCAATAAAATGCAAATTAAATACTTAAAAATGATACAATGTGATTTTCTGGATTTTTGTTTTAGATTCTGTCTCTCACAGTTGAAGTGTACCTATGATAAAAATGACAGACCTCTACATGCTTTGTAAGTAGGAAAACCTGCAAAATCGGCGGTGTATCAAATACTTGTTCTCCCCACTGTATCTGGGGAATAATCCGATTTTCCCAGCAGACGAATCTCTCACCTGAGCCGCCACCATCCTTTACGGTCCATTATGTCCATTTTTCCGACCAGTACACCAGAAGCGTGAGAGAAGTTTGGACGGGATCTCTCCCCATGCTCACTCCACGTGGACTCATGTCGCACTCATGAGAGAAAAGGCATGAGAAAAAAGGCAGTTGATAGCCTCAACTGGCTGGTGTGTACAGGTTGCTGGCTTGGACTCAGGTTTCAGGGGGTGAGGATCATCGTGAACTCCATTATCGCCATTACTTCAGCCAGTTAGAGGGGGTGAGGTTCATACTGTTCTCGGCCAAATGATCCCTTCCATGCATCTAGATACCATCTGTTGTCACCTTCGCAATCACCTCGACAGAGGACAAACCAGGACAACAGTTTAGTTTAGGGCATTTCTGATTCAGGAAATCCAGACAAACTATTCACAAAATTACAAATTATTCACTGTATACAAATGACTACTAATACCAAAATTGGTAATACAAATGTCTAAGACAAATGTCAAAGAGAATAGCAACACACAGTTGAAACCATCCCCCTCCAAATTGGCTTATACTCCCCTATCATTTTGTCAACCTCACTGCAGAGATACAGGGTGAGGGAGATGATGGCAAATCCTTAGGGAGAAATTCCATCCAGCAGACCCAATCTGGTGAGATTTGTATTGAAGCAAGACAAAAACAAATAAACAACCCAACAACAGAAATACACTTCTTCATATAAAACTAGAGGTGGGGAAAACTTCATTCAACACCATAGTGCCCTCAAAGCTCATCACTAAGCTAAGGATCCTTGGACTAAACACCTCCCTCTGCAACTGGATCCTGGACTTCCTGACAGGCTGTCCCCAGGTGGTAAGGGTAGGTAACAACACATCCGCCACACCGGGGCCCCTCAGGGGTGCATGCTCAGTCCCCTCCAGTACTCCCTGTTACTGCACAACTCCAACACCATCATTAAGTTTGCCGATGACACAACAGTGGAAGGCCTGATCACCGACAACGATGAGACAGCCTATAGGGAGGAGGTCAGAGACCAGGCAGTGTGGTCCCAGGATAACAACCTCTCCCTCAACGTGATCAAGACAAAGGAGATGATTGTGGACTACAGGAAAAGGAGGAGCAAGCATGCCCCCATTCTCATCGACGGGGCTGTAGTGGAGCAGGTTGAGATGCTCAGTCTCCGACCGCAAGGCACTACAGAGGGTAGTGCATATGGCCCAGTACATCACTGGGGCCAAGCTTTCTGCCATCCAGGGCCTCTATACCAGGTAGTGTCAAAGGAAGGCGCTAAACATTCAGCCACCCTAGTCATAGACTGTTCTCTCTGCTACAGCACAGCAAGCGGTACCGAAGGGCCAAGTCTAGGTCCAAAAGGCTTCTTAACAGCTTCTAGCCCCAAGCCATAAGACTCCTGACCCCCCCCCCCCCCCTCTTTTACACTGCTGCTACTCTCTGTTTATTATCTATGCATAGTCACTTTACCTCTACTTACATGTACATATTACCTCGACTAACCTGTGCCCCGCACATTCACTCTGTACTGGTACCCCCTGTATATAACCTCGCAACTGTTATTTTATTGTTGCTCTTTAATTATTTACTATTTTAATTTTTTATTTTTTTTATTTTTTTTCTTCAGTTTATTTTAGTAAATACTTTGTTACTTTATTTTTATAGCTTATGGTTTATTCGCCGTTAGTCAGCACCTCAACATCAAATAATTTTCTCTGGGTGTGCGCCAGCTCATGTTTTTTATTCAAGTAAATGCTTTCTGAACATTTATTTTTCTTAAAACTGCATTGTTGATTAAGGGCTTGTAAGTAAGCATTTCACTTTAAGGTCTACACCTGTTGTATTCGGCGCATGTGACAATTATTATTATTATTTTTTGGTAGGGGCTGGAGATGTCTGTGTCTGGATCAGCTGAGATGAGATTGGCCTCCTCTCTCTCCTTGGAGATGTGGGGAGGTTCACATGTCAGGGTGTGGTGGTGAGAGATGCTGACATTTGGTAGCGAGGAGCAGCTCCATGGTGATTTATTGGTAGACATTTTGGATAATTTGCCAGGGAAGATCTTTCCTTGGTAGAAGGGTGGATATAATCACGTTTCTCCTTGGGAACAGGGTGTGTGCTTTCTCTGCCACCTTTCTCACTTCCTCAGCCACTCTTTCACCTTTTTTTGCGCAGGTCATTTGTCCCAGTATGTATGACAAGGTTGTCAGGATTTTCCAGCTTGACTTGATAGAGCAGTTGTAGTGCACTGTCAGTTGTGGTACACCAGCATTGTTCCCCATATACCAGATGGCTAAGTCTCCTATCTTCCAGATACTTCCTATCAGAGTCTATCAGAACTGGAGTTTTGGGAGGTATCCTGGGTTGAACTGGATCCTGTCCTCGGGAGGTGTTCGGCTGAACATGGTCAGACTGCTGGGAGGTTGGTCAGGCAGGGTAGGGTGTGGCAGGCTGGGACGTTGGCAGGTCGAGGTGGACCCTAAGAGGCTGAGGGGCTTGTGAGGCAGATGGGGTAAAGGCTGCACTGGGCTCAGGGGTATCATGGCTTCTACCTGGCTGATGGGCTGCTCTGTTCGTGGCGTAGTCATTCGGTGCTGACGGAGGGCATCAATGTCGCTCTCTCTCTGCTGCCGTGCCACCTCTACCACACACAGCTCCTCTTGGAGGGCATCAATGTCACTCTCTCTCTGCTGCCGCACCACCTCTACCACACACAGCCCCTCTTGGAGGGCGGCAATGGACTGTGTCATTTGTTCAGTGTTCTGTCCAATGCTTTGTTGTAATTATTGTCAGTTTTACTGTTACAGCTGCCAACTGCAGAAGGCCGGAGATTATGTAGGCTGGAGGCTAGCTCCCTTGTGCTGAAGAACATGCAACACTAGGGATGCTATTACCACAATGTTCATCGTCTCATCACCGATTTGCATAGTTCATTTGCTTAGAGAGTGTGAAAACAATGAGAGTCACGAGTAGACCTTTAGCGTTACTGACAACTATTCTGTTCGCTGCAGTGAAAAGTATTAATTGCAGTGCAAACATATTTCACCACATAGGCCTGCATGTGAGACGGGACTCCTGTATGCAGGGAAGACTGTGTGGGGCTGCTTCTCAGTGTGGTCAAACCACTAACATGACAGAAAAAGGCCGGTAACACGATGTGACAGACTGAGGAAACGAGTCTGTGTTCACAAGCAGAGACACGGTCACATATTAATATGATTTGAACTTACAGCTGCAGGAGGATGACTGCCCGCTGGCCCCTGGTCTTCTTCCATAACATCATTGATGTGTCCTCATACAATTCCTTCGTGATATGGAATAAGATCAACCCTACCTGGATGGCTGATGAGCAGAACAAGAGGAGGGTGTTCCTGGAGCAGTTGGGAAAGGCACTTGTAACCCCACACATTCAAAGAAGGGAGCGCCTCCCCCACACAGCAGCCTTTGTAGCGCTTGTGAAAGCTGTTCAGGGGGCTGAATATTGTCCTGATCCTCCTGAGGCTAAAGCTGGGGAAGGCAAGAGGAGGAGATGCCAATTCCCCCCCCCCCCAAAAAAGAAAATGTGCTGCACATGTGAGAAATACATCTGCAAAGTCCATACACACACACTTTCATACTGTCCTACATGTGCTAATTAGAATTGATTGATTTATGTTAAAGTTTTTGTTTTGTATTATTTTATTCGTATTTATTGTTGTTGTTTATACACCTTGTGTGTGGGTGCAGTGGTTCAAAAAAATGGGAGTAGACTACTATTTTGTAGTTGAATTCCTCATTGTACAGTATGTAAGAATATATCACTATGTTGCCAAAAAAGTTCAAGACTGTTATTGTTTCCCTTCAATAAAATGCTTTCAAAACTACTTTCTGCATGTTTCTGCTACTATCTTAGGGTATACAAGTGCTATCTCTTGCTGAAAAAAGTATGTTTACACCTATGCAGTACCTTTAGCAATAATAATAATAATAAACCTCTACTTTTGTAAAGAAAACAACTATGACAGGTGTGTTGTAATAAAAACGAGTGTGTCAACTGATTAAATGGAGTATTTCTACATTGTGAAGAGGGAAAACTCAGATATTCATAAAGTTTGTCACGAATGACAGGTTGTTTCTTCATGCAAAATAGATTTCGGGTTTAAAATTCAATTAAGCTGCTTTATTTTAGGGGTTTAGTGAAGGCGGATCATTTTTCACCCTTAAGACAAGGGGAGTATACAGAATGTTAAGACTAAACAAGGGTTAATTAAGTATTTTTTTTTGAGGGGGGGGGGGGGTCCTGTACTTTACTTTACTATTTATATTTTTTATAACTTTTACTTCACTACATTCCTAAAGAAAATAATATACTTTTTACTCCATACATTTTCCCTGACACCCGAAAGTCCTCATTACATTTTGAATGGTTAGCAGAAATTGTCCAATTCACACACTTATTAAGAGAACATGCCTGTTCATCCCTACTGCCTCTGATCTGGCGGACTCACTAAACACAAATGCTTAGTTTGTAAATTATGTTTGAGTGTTGGAGTGTGCCCCTGGCTATCCGTAAATTTGAAAAAAACAAGACAACCGTGCCGTCTAGTTTGAAATGATTTGTACTTTTACTTTTGACGCTTAAGTATATTTTAGCAATTACACTTATTTTTTTATACTTAAGTTGATTTAAAACCAAGTACTTTTAGACTTTTACTCTAGTAGTATTTCACTGGGTGACTTTCACTTTTACTTGAGTCATTTTTAATGAAGGTATCTTTGCTTTTACTCAAGTATGACAATTGGCTACTTTTTCCACCCCCTGATTATTGATATACATCACTTCTGTTTAGAAGATAATTATATTTGAGTAATTTAGCAGACACTTTTCAACAGTTTACAGCTGCTTATAATCAGAATATTTTTGCAGTGTCCATATGTACAGAATTGCTCCCTCTTCCCTACTGCTAGTAGGACAACCATCATGTCATCTCTTTTTCTGTCTTGTCAACACAAAACCTTGTTTCAACAAATAACACATAGAGGACTATTGTAGGCGTTAGCCTGTCACGCTGCAATGTTCCTCTGACCCTGAAATTCAAAGAATACAATCTAGGCTATCTAAGAGGCAGCCGTGGGAAATTATGTTGGGTGGTAATGAAATATCTCTGTAAAGTCATGTGCTTTTTCAGTGATATCCTTCATTTATTTTGGAGAAAAAACAACAGTCAATTGGGGAAGAACTTCCCTCACTCAGAGAATCCATTTCCATGTGAACTTAATTTCTGACAGAATATTCAAATACTAGTCCTAACAATTATTTCCTAACCCCAACCATCACATTAGGCCTGTAAATAACTAAGAAGGGCTGTGATGACTACATTGCAGACTTGCAGCAAAAGATTTACTAATGATTGTATGCCAGTGTCATCTTCAGTGCAGTCTGGCATCAGATCGCTATATCACATGCATGCAGTTACTGACATGTTAAACACTTATCCAGGTATTCTGAGATTTAGTGTGCGACTGTTTTACAGACCTCCTGGATGGAATACTGCTATTGTGTTGATATTGAGTCTCTCTCTGTCCACAGTACTCTATGCTTCCCAACCAACAGTCCAGTCTGAGACTCGGCAGGTAAAAGGCGTCGTGGGACAGTCTCTCTCTTTTCCAGAGAGGGTGAACAAGTCTGGCAATTTACTTTACGGAGACCTTGGCAGTATTGCAAATGTGTACCCTGGTAAAGAAGGCAAAATCACCCTCGAGAAGAGATTTGAAAATCGTATCCACTTGAACAGTGTTACAAGATACTTCACTCTGTCAGACCTCAAGATAGACGATGCTGGGGTTTATACTGTGGAGGATACAGATGGAGGGGGAAAAAACAAATTTGAGCTCACTGTATACAGTAAGTGTGTGTGTGTGTGTGTGTGTGTGTGTGTGTGTGTGTGTGTGTGTGTGTGTGTGTGTGTGTGTGTGTGTGTGTGTGTGTGTGTGTGTGTGTGTGTGTGTGTGTGTGTGTGTGTGTGTGTGTGTGTGTGTTGTATATTACAAAAACATTATAGGTTCCAATTCCAATTTATTCATAATTTTTCTTCCAGATGTTGTTTCCAAACCTCAGGTGACAGAGTGTGACAGCAGCTCCTGTCGTGCGGTGTGTTCTGTGCACAACGAAAAAGAGGTGACCTTGACCTCGTACAGAGGAGAGGAAATACTAAACCAGACCAGCAGTCCTGAACTCACCACCGATCTCTCTCTCCGTTTGGAGGTAGAGGGAAAGAACTACAACTCCACCTACAGCTGTGTGGCTGCTAACCCTATCAGCATTGAGACAGTTCCTGTCCCAAAATGTTGCAGCAAAGATGGTCATCCTAATGATGCAGGTAAGAGCAATTTTGAATTAAAGCCATCCAGAAAAGAGAAATGACCAAGTGAAAGTGAAGTGTAGTTGAGCTCATTCAAAACATATTTTACAAAAATGATTTCCTTGTGTCATTTATTTCAGACAGTGGTGAGAGGGGTCGGGGTGTTCTTATTATTGCTGTAATCTGCGTTTTGGTTGCCTTGGGGATGGTTGGACTTGCAATTTATCTAAAGAAGAGGAGAAATGGACAACCAAAAGGCAGGTATTTATCTTTTGGAGGTGTGAGGTCACCCCCCAAAGTCAAAGCATGCTTATCCTTTTCCCATGTGTTTTTTTATTTTCATTTTTTATAATCAATGGTAGTGTTTTGGAAAAGGTAGGAAGTGTTTGCTTGACAACAGGATGCAGGTCAAATAAAGTGGCACATCTTCCACACTTCCTCTGCCTGTTCAGACAGTGTCATTATTCCAGACTTCTCTAAATGTTGAAAAAGCAGAAGGCGCGCGCACGCACACACACACACACACACACTCTCTCTGACAATGATTACCTGAATAGCTTAGCTTTTCTGATACCAAAAAGACTGCAAGCACAGAGACTGGTACCCATAGTATCAAATGAGTCCTGAGTGTTTACAGAACCTGTCCTGGGCGGTGAGCGTCTGTATGTCTCTGTCAGTTAGTCACACCTCACCTTAGGCCAATATTTACTTTCCTTTATTTCTCTTCATAGATTCATCTCAAAAAGGGCAAGTTGACATTGTGTACGCAACGATAACTCCTAAAAAACAATCAGATAATCAGGTTAGTAAAAATGCTACAGGCTGATAGACAAGACAGCAGCCCTCATGGTGACAGCTGTAGGCTTTAGCTCTGTGCCAGTGGGTTAATGAGGTCTTGAGTGTCACAGACCACATGAGTGTGATACGCAGCCTGATGTCATTGCAACCAGTTTGGCCCACAATGAGAAGCCACACAGAACAAATGGTATATAGTAATGCCTTTGATATACACATAGTCTTTCTCAGTATTTGCAATGTCTGTGGGCTTTTTATAGCTTGCCCACGTGGTTCCTCCCACTAGCTTTAGGAATGGTCCTAGGTGTGTTGTGTTGACTGTTAAGTTACCTGCTGCAGAACAAAGAGGATAGACAAGAGAGCATGTCCTGTTTCTAATAAAGCATAAGATCATTCTTTTGGTTTGTTACATTCCTACCCTTTTAATCTCCCCTCTCTCTGCCCTGTCCCTCTCTGTCCTTCCCTCCCTCCCCTACCTCCCTCCCACTCCCTTTCCCTGTCTTTCCCTGTCCCTCTCCATCCCGCCCTCCCCTACCTACCTCCCACTCCCTGCCTAGGAGGAGCGAACAGGTGTACCAGAACTGGATTCACTTAGAGACAAACCAAAACTGATATCAGTTTATGATACACTCCAATCACATCGCATGGCTGCCAGCGGTGATGTTGACACAGCATGAAGAAGCAAAGTGGGAAGTTGCTGAGAAACCGACATGATAATTCACATCCCGGAGAGGACGGCATATCTTAAAGAGGATGTTGAAACAAAATGAAAGTTTAAAAAAATATTCACCCAGAAAACCTTTTAGAGGCACAGTTGTTATGGGAGAAAATTCCCCTGAAACTTTTGCACTAATGTTAGAATTTCAGGCTTTCTTTGTAGGTCATTCTCACAGACCTTCTGCCAAACAGGGGTCTTGATGACATCCACTGGTACGGACCAATTCAATAACTATGCATTGAGTTAGTAGCAGGATCTGTATAATCCTTCTTTTCAAGTGCCTTTTGTCCCAAATCCCAATTTACAGGTTAAAACAAATGGAACCAGTCTTTTAATCCAATTCCATAGTGTGTTTGCTATGCTACTGCTGGGCCAAAGCTTATTTTCAGTACATACTGTTCTGTTGTTTAAATGTAGGTCCCTCCCCTGTATCGTTTTATAGCTGGTTACGGTTTAGCTTGCCAGAGGATAGCAGCTGTGTACATATTATAAAAAGAACAGGCGTTTGAGATAAAGCCACCTACTCCTTAGAAGCAATGGCTGTTAGGCTGCTTTAGAAAAACAAAAGGTCCATAGATGTTTTTTAGCTCATTTTAGCTCATATTAGCTCATTTTGTTTATTATGATGGACCATCTATTGGTTATCCCTATCTATGTGTTTTACATTTTTTTTATTTAACCTTTTATTTAACCTTCAGGGATAAAAAAATATATATATATAGGACAAAACACACATCATGACAAGAGAGACCTAAGACGACAACATAGCATGGCAGAAACACATGACAACACAGCATAGTAGCAACACCACATGACAACAACATGGTAGCAACACAACGTGGCAGCAGCACAACATGGTAGCAGCACAAAACAGGGTACAAACATTATTGGGCACAGACAGCAGCACAAAGGCAAGAAGGTAGAGACAACAATACATCACGCAAAGCAGCCACAACTGTCAGTAAGAGTGTCCATGATTGAGTCTCTTAATGAAGAGATGGAGAGACAACTGTCCAGTTTGAGTGTTTTTTGCAGCTCGTTCCAGTCGCTAGCTGCAGTGAACTGAAAAGTGATGGGGATGTGTGTGCTTTGGGGACCTTTAACAGAATGTGGAGGATGAGGGCTGCAGTAGATATCTCAGATAGGGGGAAGTGAGGCCTAAGAGGGTTTTATAAATAAGCATCAACCTTAGAAATAAGCACCCGTCTTGCGACGGGTGTACAGAGAGATGAGATGACCAGTTTACAGAAGAGTATAGAGTGCAGTGATGTGTCCTATAAGGAACATTGGTGGCAAATCTGATGGCCGATGGTAAAGAACATCTAGCCGCTCGAGAGCACCCTTACCTGCCGATCTATAAATTCCGTCTCCGTAATCTAGCATGGGTAGGATGGTAATCTTAATCAGGGTTAGTTTGGCAGCTGGGGTGAAAGAGGAGTGATTACGATAGAGGAAACCAAGTCTAAATGTAACCTTAGCCTGCAGCTTTGATATCTGCTGAGAGAAGGACAGTGTACCGTCTAGCCATACTCCCAAGTACTTGTATGAGGTGACTACCTCAAGCTCTAAACCCTCAGAGGTAGTAATAACACCTGTGGGGAGAGGGGCATTCTTCTTACCAAACCACATGGCCTTTGTTTTGGAAGTGTTCAGAACAAGGTTAAGTGTAGAGAAATATGGAACGCCATTTGGATCTTTACGTATCAAAAAGATACATGTCAAGTAACACTATTTGACGCGTCAAATAAGCTTTTAATTTGACACGTCAAATAACACAATTCTATTATAGAATGTTGTGTGTGAAGAATTTGAACGTGCAAGCCAAGTGCCACCACTACTATCAGTAGCATTGTCAAAGCTTTACAAAAAGTCTGCAAACAAGCACACACTGGCCACGAACGATGTGTTTACAATACCGCGTTGGTAATAAGGCATTATTTGTTCGACCGCAACTTCTTTGGTATCTAACCCTAACCCAATACAACTTGTCGTTTTGCTGTGTTTTTGGGGAAGAACATTGTTTGCATCAAATCCATCAGCTAGCTAACTTTTTTACGACCAGCACTGTCCAGAGCTTGGGGAAGGGCAGGTGTGCGAGACAACTTTGCCAGCATCATAGCGATACGTATCGATTAATCGTCGTGACGTATTAAATACGAGTGATAGTGTAATCAATGTGTAATAACTAGCCTAGTCAATAAAAATAGCAGCACAACATATGTAGCACATTATCCCTTAAAAATACAATCACTCCCTCCTGCAGACACTCCTGCAGACACTATACACTCTCCTTCTATCAGAGCATTTTATGGTCCACCTACATTAGTGCAACCTTTGTATGGATCTGTGCCTGCAAAGATTACTGTGACCCAAAAATATAAAATCTGTCGATACCATAGTGAGTTGTTGCACTGTAGGCCACTTCATTTTTATGCCACTCAATTTCTGAGTAGTTACTGAGACTGAATATGAAGATATAATTCCCTTTTCACTATTTTAAAATAACCTCATGAATTATTCAAACTGATAAATATAAGCGTGTTGTACTGAGCTTCAATACATTAAGTCAAAGGCTTACCCATACCTTTCATTTAAAGTCATACATTGTGTATGTTTCCTGATGTTTAACAGTCATTAATACATCAATACCCCTGCTTGCAATATATACATGTTTTACATACCCTGTCGCAACCCAAAATACGATTACTCTATTCTCTCTTAATGTTTTTGTTGTCGTTTAAATCTTTGTAAACAAAGTATGTATTGCTTCAGAATACCTGCGTAAACTGTCATTCCTTGAAGCCAAAGCTGCCTATGAGTTTGAGAGGGGAAACATTTCTCCAGAAACACAACTTCAGATTGTGGTTTTAATGTAAGCCTACTTCTCGGGTCAAATAGGAGGGATCACTATAATTGTTTGGTGGATTCTCTATTTTAGTGACTTTAAGTGTGTGTGACCTTTTGTCATGTCACTTTGCATGCCAGGCAGCTGTACATTTGTAAACAATAATGACTGGTAACAGTGATTTACTCATTTGTGTTTAACACAAAAATTTCAAGCATTGTTTAGAGAAAACGTTGGCTCTTCCTTCCAATCCTTTTCCCCCATCTAGTGGTTGAATGTTTTAATATTTCAGTATAAAAACATTGTGTAAATTGTGTAAGTGTAGCGTAAATCATGTGCAATCAAAATGTTATCTAACCTTTCTATGCTTTGGACTGTGATCACACATGTTTGTGCCATTGTGCCATTTATTGTAACGTTATTGTGAGTAACAATTAAAACAGTTGGGAAATATGCCATGGCGATGATATTTTTATTGTTTATATCACATTTGGTAGGAAAACATGAGAGCCTCATTGATCATTCTGTGTAGCCTGTGTGTGTTCATTTTAATATTGTTATATTACTGTGTTTTTGATTTTGTATTATAGATGTGTTGTGGTAGAGTAGAGTGTAATAATAGGTTGTGTTATGTACTGTTTTATTTTGTATGTAATTGGGTAATTGTGATTGGACCCCAGGAAGAGTAGCCAATGGGGATTCGGAAAAAAATACAAATGTTATGTCATTTTCCAAGAATAGCAGATTGCGCAATTTTGTAATTTGTTAAATTCCAATGTTTCCTTACAGGAAATGAGTAACATTCCTGTATCAAACACACATTAGCTTTCAGTCTGTAAGTTTATTTATTTTTATTTAACTAGTCAAGTCAGTTAAGAACGAATTCGATTTGAAGAAGTCTCATTTAATACAAACTCATTTTCATCCACTTTCCCTCTCCTCGCCACCTCTCCTTAAATACTTTTGACCATTTTCAAAAGCCCATAGAGGACTGCGGAGAGAGGACGCAAGAGTTGAGCAAATCCAATTGAGAAAAGGATCCCTTGTGTTTATGCTAGAGACTTTCTGTTTATTTGCATGGGCTGCGTCGCATTCCAATAAATCCGCCTGTGTCGGCCAATCGCATATGTGGTAGATACGCGAATGACCGCATATTGTTTGCCAGACATGAGAGGATGCCGACAAGATACTTTTCATGAAATCGTCTGTCTAGTCTGAATGGTTTGAGCTAAAAAAAAAAACTACCCCACAAGGATTAGACTCAGGTTTACATTGAAAAGGGCGCAAACTAGGTCATGCATGGCATTTATCCGATCCTCTGTTGCATCTCAGGTTTGTCCTATTAGCTGTAAATCAGGGTTGACTCCCATTCAACTCATGAGTTGGAATTCACCACACCCCTACACTCTCTAAAGGATGTAGAATTAGAAATTGAGTTTGAGTAACAGGAAGTAGAATTTGATTCAGTGCAATCAAATATTGTCTATTATATTGACAAGATAGTCAAGTGAACATTCTTAACGATGGAAATATATGTCCTCAAGCATGGAAGGCAGGTGGGAGGAGGCGAGATCGGGACAATTCTATCCACTGAGAGGGCAGATACCTGTGAACAACAAGCCATAGAGATAGACAGAGGACTCATTTTTGTATCTGTGCGATTATAGAATCTGTGACCGCATGGCTAGCCTCATTGAAGCTATTTCCATTTTAAATTAGTCAGTCTTCTTCTTCTTCATTGGCTGATTACTCCCATCTCATAAGAATCCCCACCCAGTTGACTACTTTAAAATGGTTGAACCCCTCAATGGCCACTCTAAAACAACTTATATCTAAGATGAGTCCTCTATCTATCTCTATGACAACAAGCACAACTCTGATATAAAGTCGTTTTTTCAAAGTTGCCGAAATGCCATGTGCATTCATAACAACCTAACCATTACGAAACTTCTATTATATCAAATAAGTCTCACGTAGCAAATTAGTAATTTACATTTTTTGTTGACCAAATTCAAAACTCATTGACCTCAACACAAAATGTTCTCACTTCTTGGGTTTATTTTCGTGGACAGATTTTGTGGGTGGAGTAAACCTCGTTTCGTCTCTTCCTCTCTGGAGCAATTAAAATAAATTCCATTAAGTTATTAAACCGGAGAGTTTAATTGAATCGGACAGGTCACTCTTCCAGATACCAAAGAATATATCACTTTTCTCTGGAAAAAAATTTCATATAACCTTTTAGAATAGTCAATTAATTATACTTCCACCAAATTTGTTTGGCTTCTTTTTGAAGACCTCAGGCAAGGATTAAACTCAGGTTTACATTGAAAAGGGCGCAAGACCTCAGGCCAGGGTCAACTTGTGGGTTAAACTAATGTATTCTGGGAAATGTAGCATTTTTCCAATATTGAATGAAGTGTCAGTGATGAATTAAATATAATAACTTTGAATATTTGCATGCAGGTTTTGTCATTTTAAGAGTTTGTCCTGAAAATTAATTGTTTCAACAATATTTTATATGCTTGTACTGTATATAACGGCATGTTTGATGTTTTATGTAGAAGTATATTTGTATAGACTACTACACCTAATATGTATAAACTACCACACCTAATAATAATACAACACCCGTTCTGCCAGTCAACTTCTGTTAAAGGTCCCCAAAGCACACACATCCCTGGGTCGCTCCTCTTCAATTCGCTGCAGCTAGCGACTGGAACGAGCTACAACAAACACTCAAACTGGACAGTTTCATCTCCATCTCTTCATTCAAAGACTCAATCCTGGACACTCTTACTGACAGTTGTGGCTGCTTTGCGTGATGTATTGTTGTCTCTACCTTCTTGCCCTTTGTGCTGTTGTCTGTGCCCAATAATGTTTGTACCATGTTGTGCTGCTGCCATGTGTTGCGACCATGTTGTATTGTCATGTGTTGCTGCCATGCTATGTTGTCGTCTTAGGTCTCTCTTGATGTAGTGTTGTGGTGTCTCGTCGTGATGTGTGTTTTGCCCTATATTTCTATTTTTAATCCCTGCCTCAGTCCCCACAGGAGGCCTTTTGCCTTTTGGTAGGCCGTCATTGTAAATTAGAATTTGTTCTTAACTGACTTGCCTAGTTAAATAAAGGTAAAAAAAAAGATATTATGACAATAATAATATAGAATAGTAGAGGCATTTTAATTTAACTGAATTCAATTATATTTCCTTATCCTGTTTACTATTTCGATTCGAATTCAATTAAAAAAATGTATTGGAATTTGAGGCATTCTCAATTCAATTCTGAATTGAGCCCAACCCTGTTTGCTATTGAAGATTGACAGTATTATTTTTTTTTAACTGATATTCCCATTCAAGTCAGCGTTGTCTGATAGGTGTGTGGCCCTCCAAACATCTTTGAGGTACCATTTGAAAGTTGAAACTTCTATTGTATTCCCATTTTAGTACATTTAACAGCCAAAACATGACTCCCACCCTGTATTCAAGAGCATGCTGAATTGAGACCAACCCGGCTGTGAATCTCTTCTGAGAAGAAATCACAAGTGTACCCTACAGATTGTGACATCAGCCTGGCTAAGACTGGAATGGCGGATTCTGGCCAAAAGGGGAAGACCCTGCCACACACCGAGGGAGAACGTACAACCCTTACTCAGATGAGTGAATGTAAGTACTGAATCTCTTCATGATTTTCATATGCCTGGACCTACAGTGCATTTGGAAAGTATACAGACCCCTTTACTTTTTCCACATTTTGTTACGTTACAGCATTATTCTTTAATGGATAAAAAAAATAAAAAATCTCACACAATACCCCATAATGACAAAGCGAAAACAGGTTTTTATAAAAAAATATATTAAAAAAAAGCTTATTTACGTTTTATTCAGACCCTATGAGACTAGAAATTGAGCTCAGGTGCATCCTGTTTCTATTGATCATCCTTGAGATGTTTCTACAACTTGGAGTCCACCTGTTGTAAATTCAATTGAATGGAAATGATTTGGAAAGGCACACGCCTGTCTATATAAGGTCTCACAGTTGACAGTGCATGTCAGAGCAAAAGGTTGAAGGAATGAGGTCAAAGGAATTGTCCGTAGAGCTGCGAGACAGGATTGTGTCGAGGCACAGATCTGGGGAAGGGTACCAAAACATTTCTGTAGTATTGAAGGTCCCCAAGAACAGAGTGGCCTCCATCATTCTTAAATGGAAGAAGTTTGGAACCACCATGACTCTTCCTAGAGCTGGCAGCCCGGCCAAACTTAGGGGGAGAAGGCCTTGGTCATGGAGGTAACCAAGAACCCGATGGTCACTCTGACAGAGCTCGACAGTTCCTCTGTGGAGATGGGAGTACCTTCCAGAAGGACAACCATCTCTGCAGCACTCTACCAATCAGGTCTTTATGTTAGAGTGGCCAGATGGAAGTCACTCCTCAGTAAAATCACATGACAGCCCACTTGGAGTTTGCCAAAAGGCATCTAAAGGACTCTCAGACCATGAGAAACAAGATTCTCTGGTCTGTTGAAACCAAGATTGAACACTTTGGCTGGACTGCCAAGCGTCACGTCTGGAGGAAACGTGGAACCATCCCTACGGTGAAGCATGTTGGTGGCAGCTTCATGCTGTGGGGATTTATTTCAGTGGCAGGGACTGGGAGACTAGTCAGGATCGACGGAAAGATGAACGGAGCAAAATACAGAGAGATCCTTGATGAGAACCTGCTCCAGACCGCTCAGGACCTCCGACTGGGGGTGAAGGTTCACCTTCCAACAGGACAATGACCCTAAGCACACAGCCAAGACAACACAGGAGTGGCTTCAGGACAAGTCTCTGAATGTCCTTGTGGCCCAGCCAGAGCCCGGACTTGAACCCGTTCGAACATCTCTGGAAAGACCTGGAAATAGCTGTGCAGCGACTCTACCCATCCAACCTGACAGAGCTTGAGACGATCGAAAGAGAAGATTGTGAGAAACTCCCCAAATACAGATGTCCCAAGCTTGTAGTGTCATACCCAAGAAGACTAGAGGCTGTAATCACTGCCAAAGGTGCTTCAACAAAGTACTGCGTAAAGGGTCTGAATACTTATGTAAATGTGATATCATTTTTTTTATCTTATAAATGTGCAAAAATTTCTGAAAACCAGTTTTTGCTTTGTCATTATGGGGTATTGTGTGTAGATTGATGAGTGAAAAAAACGATTTAGTCCATTTTAGAATAAGGCTGTAACGTAACAAAATGTGGAAAAGTCTAGGTGTCTGAATACTTTCCGAATGCACTGTATATACTGAATCTACTTCCTATTGACATTGCTTCTGTAGCTCATCTCACTGTACCCCACAACAGTTAGAGCTAAGTTCACTAGAGACAAGATTTAGTTTAATTCAGAATGTTTCTCTTGTAGGCATACATACTGTATCTCTTCATGATTTAGGCAAAAATGTGTGACCTCAACCACTTCCACTCGTCCATGACGTCAGAGAGCGAGACCCCTCTGCATCCTGTGCCAGACACCGTTGTGCTGTGAGATGTTGTCGGCCATTTTAGAAAACACTGAGGGGGAGAGTGTGTAGAGATAGACACTGACGCAAATATACACTCACTTTTTGCTTGTTCAGATCGGGTTGAAGAACAATCTAAATGGTGAACACTCAGAATCAATCAGAGAGGTTGTTCATAAGCTATGGAAGCTGGGTTTTCTACAACTGGAGAGAGGAAGCCTCATATTCAGCGAGAGCGATGTGAAGGACCACGGAATCGACGTCTCCAAAAGTTCCACAGGTTGTGTAGGCCGCTCATCGCAGGGTGTGAGATGTACCTGGAGGAAATGTACCACTTTGCGCACACGGCATTCAAGACTACCTAGCTGCTCTGCACGCGTTTCTCACCTACACAAACAAAAGGAGAAACCTACTACTCCAACCTACTACAATCTTTGATCGATTGAAAAGGACATTCAGGAGAGCAACCCTTTTAGACCTCCACAGATGCTCCGTGGACAGGGTTTTACGGAATACGCACGGAACTTATGACCTCTTTCTCTGCTTCCTCCTTGACCTCTCAACAACACCCAACCAGACTCTTTTAGATCTATCATGTCTAGGTCACAGGCTCCAAGGGGATCACAGAGATCACGGCAGAGTACATCAAGCAGGCGATCGAGGCTGAGCCTTACCCTCAGACCACCCCAACGCTTTTCTGCAGTCTGCGAGAGCTGGGGGACGCCTCGCTGGGCAGGGAGGTGCGACGCTACCTGGCCTCCGAGTCCCGTGGGGTTCCTGCTGGAGCCCGACCAATGCTGGGAGCTGGCGGACATGCTTTGGACAGGCGGGGAGATGGAGAGGGAAGTGTTTAGGGAGATGGAACGTTTGAGTTGGACACGTCGGATGAGCATGTGGGGCTTTTAGAGGATGCAGACCGTACTGGGAGACAGACACTGGCAGGTATACTAGAAAGACATCAATGCTGTATGAATGGTCTACTAGGGAGATATCGCCACGGACTATACTGACACATCGACCAAGTTTAGAGAGATGTATAGGTACATTAGGAAGGTAGGTTTGAGTGTTTTATATGTAGAGAGAAAAAAAAAGTGATGAATGCAATCCATGTTTATGGCTCTGAGTAGTGGGTAGTAGTGGTTACTGAAATATATTTCAATTAATCGATTCTTCAAACAAACTTTATTTGCTTCGAGTTTGTACAAACTGACTTGCCGTTCACATGGCAGAAGTCATAGCGCAGTTGAGGTTGGTCATGGTGCCAATAGACTCCAGGTAGAGGTGCCACATCAGACCACCTTCCCATTTTTTGAGGTACCTTCTTTACCGCCACCACCCTGAACAGCTCTTAGGGTGGCACCAGGACATTGAGGCCTGAAGAGGAGCGGCAGTGGCGCGAGTGCGAGCGGGGCAGCAGGTGCCCGTGACATATCCGGATGGTCAGGTCAAAGCTGGAGCTGTACCGCCACGTGGACTCCAGGACGAAGTGCCCGGTGCGCACCTGATCCCCCACCTCCCCTCGCAAGTTGTCCCTGCGCCCGCTGTTAGCATACAGCAGCAGGCAGCCCTTCCCATCCTGCTACGCCTCCTCCCGCCCTATCAGGAGGGCGTCGGTCAGCAGGAAGTGGAGGGACTTGAACAGGAAGAACCGACGGTAGACATTGGCGTCGGGGCCCAGAGATCTGGCTTCCACGTCGAAGATCAAAGGGAAGGTGCGGTTGTATGTGTTTGTGTAGGGGGTCAGCGCTGTGACATGGAGGTCAGTGAGGTTCGCCAAGGTCATCTTGCAGTGTTCCGCTTGCAACCAGGCGGTGGAGAAAGGGGCTGGCCTGGCGTTCCCTGGTCAGCAGGTCGCCTGCGGCGATGTTCCCCCTCTCCTCCCAACACGTCGGGTAGCGGTCGTCCACCGAGCTCAGTTCCGTGTTCAACCGCTCCTCGTCACACCGGCAATTGCACTGCTGAGGACAGCTATGCAGCACTAGAATCATTCTGGCACTGCAGAGGACAGCTATACAGTGTTAGAATACTTCTGCCACTGCAGATGACAGCTATAAAATGTTACAATCATTCAGGCACTGCCGTGGAGAGCTATATAGTGTTAGAATCATTCTGACAGCTATGCAGTGTTATCATACACTGCTCAAAAAAATTAAGGGAACACTAAAATAACACATCCTAGATCTGAATGAATGAAATATTCTTATTAAATACTTTTTTCTTTACATAGTTGAATGTGCTGACAACAAAATCACACAAAAATTATCAATGGAAATCAAATTTATCAACCCATGGAGGTCTGGATTTGGAGTCACACTCAAAATTAAAGTGGAAAACCACACTACAAGCTGATCCAACTTTGATGTAATGTCCTTAAAACAAGTCAAAATGAGGCTCAGTAGTGGGTGTGGCCTCCACGTGCCTGTATGACCTCCCTACAACGCCTGGGCATGCTCCTGATGAGGTGGCGGATGGTCTCCTGAGGGATCTCCTCCCAGACCTGGACTAAAGCATCCGCCAACTCCTGGACAGTCTGTGGTGCAACGTGGCGTTGGTGGATGGAGCGAGACATGATGTCCCAGATGTGCTCAATTGGATTCAGGTCTGGGGAACGGGCGGGCCAGTCCATAGCATCAATGCCTTCCTCTTGCAGGAACTGCTGACACACTCCAGCCACATGAGGTCTAGCATTGTCTTGCATTAGGAGGAACCCAGGGCCAACCGCACCAGCATATGGTCTCACAAGGGGTCTGAGGATCTCATCTCGGTACCTAATGGCAGTCAGGCTACCTCTGGCGAGCACATGGAGGGCTGTGCGGCCCCCCAAAGAAATGCCACCCCACACCATGACTGACCCACCGCCAAACCGGTCATGCTGGAGGATGTTGCAGGCAGCAGAACGTTCTCCACGGCGTCTCCAGACTCTGTCACGTCTGTCACGTCCTCAGTGTGAACCTGCTTTCATCTGTGAAGAGCACAGGGCGCCAGTGGCGAATTTGCCAATCTTGGTGTTCTCTGGCAAATGCCAAACGTCCTGCACGGTGTTGGGCTGTAAGCACAACCCCCACCTGTGGACGTCGGGCCCTCATACCACCCTCATGGAGTCTGTTTCTGACCGTTTGAGCAGACACATGCACATTTGTGGCCTGCTGGAGGTCATTTTGCAGGGCTCTGGCAGTGCTCCCCCTGCTCCTCCTTGCACAAAGGCGGAGGTAGCGGTCCTGCTGCTGGGTTGTTGCCCTCCTACGGCCTCCTCCACGTCTCCTGATGTACTGGCCTGTCTCCTGGTAACGCCTCCATGCTCTGGACACTACGCTGACAGACACAGCAAACCTTCTTGCCACAGCTCGCATTGATGTGCCATCCTGGATGAGCTGCACTACCTGAGCCACTTGTGTGGGTTGTAGACTCCGTCTCATGCTACCACTAGAGTGAAAGCACCGCCAGCATTCAAAAGTGACCAAAACATCAGCCAGGAAGCATAGGAACTGAGAAGTGGTCTGTGGTCACCACCTGCAGAACCACTCCTTTATTGGGGGTGTCTTGCTAATTGCCTATAATTTCCACCTTTTGTCTATTCCATTTGCACAACAGCATGTGACATTTATTGTCAATCAGTGTTGCTTCCTAAGTGGACAGTTTGATTTCACAGAAGTGTGATTGACTTGGAGTTACATTGTGTTGTTTAAGTGTTCCCTTTATTTTTTTTGAGCAGTGTATATATACTGTATATAGCTACATATATAAATACAAAGCTCTGGCTTCCTGTAAATTGTCACCAATATATTCAAATATGTACAACTGGGGTCACCCACCTCTGCACTGTTGACTGTAGTGAGCATTGTTGCCAAGAGCAACATGACTCCTGTCAAGCATTTCATAATAGTGCAGGTTGACAGCAAAACAACCTGTTGATAGAATGTAGAATGTAGAAAAATAATCACTCATTTCCTAATACTGGTATTTTTACAATGAACCAATATGACTGATGAATCTTGGTCAGTCAGTCATAACTGCTAGAACATGTGGTTGATCACCTAATGTGGAGTTGAAACAAACTAATGTGTATATAATTCAATAGACTTTCAAATGTTGTGTTTTCTGATTATTATCCATTGGGGTGGTGTGTGTCTGTGCCAGCAACTGTGTTTCCTTACCGGATCTCTGTCCTCTCTTTGTCCAATCCCTGTCCCAGATAGTTTTAGCTGACACTTTAGGTCTATCCTGTTAAGTCAGGCTCTGAGACAAACAGCTTCACAGAAATCACCTCACAATAAATGAATGATCTGAGCTTGTGCTGGGTCGGACACTAGTGTAGACTACCCACAGATACAAACTCTTGAAGCCAACCCCCTTCACTGTGTTTATCCCAGTAGTTAGTGGCTCCTCTCCTCTGCTTCAAATACACTGATCTGAAACAGGTGAAAGTAATATTGTGGATGCATTTGCTTTCAGCAGTTCTGTTTTTTTACCCACAAGAATTCAGATGAAGGAGACAGATTCAACTACTGTTTGACCCAGCATGCACTGACCCTCAACGCCCACACATGAATTGGCCAACATCACCTACACTCACCCAATCCTTGTGAGTTGGATCCCAAAGGCCAGAAAATAAAATATGCTGTGCATGCCATAACTTAATATAACTTTTAAAACCGTGGGTGTATTTTATATGGTGACAGACTTAAAAATATGTATGTGCAACCCCCCCAATTTTTTTTTTAATCACATGAGCAAATTAGCAATCAATGCTATCCAGCAAAGAATGCTGGATACATTAATGCACGAATGTAGGACACAATTTATATAGTCACTGCTGTTTTCTTAGCTTACGAAATGGACAAAACATTAAGAACACCTTCCTAATATTGAATTGCACCCCCTTATGCCCTAAGAACAGCCTCACCCCCAAAGCCAATTCCTCCTTTGGCCACCTCTCCTTCCAGTTCTCTGCTGCCAATGACTGGAACGAACTACAAAAATCTCTGAAACTGGAAACACTTCTCCCTCACTAGCTTTAAGCACCAGCTGTCAAAACAGCTCACAGATTACTGCACATAGCCCATCTATAATTTAGCCCAAACAACTACCTCTTCCCCTACTGTATTTATTTTGCTCCTTTGCACCCCATTATTTCTACTTTGCACATTCTTCCACTGCAAATCTACCATTCCAGTGTTTTACTTGCTAGATTGTATTTACTTCGCCACCATGGTCTTTTTTTGCCTTGACCTCCCTTATCTCACCTCATTTGCTCACATTGTATATAGACTTATTTTTCTACTGTATTATTGACTGTATGTTTGTTTTACTCCATGTGCAACTCTGTGTTGTTGTATGTGTCGAACTGCTTTGCTTTATCTTGGCCAGGTCGCAATTGTAAATGAGAACTTGTTCTCAACTAGCCTACCTGGTTAAATAAATTAAACAATCGGGGCATGGACTCTTCAAGGTGTCAAAAGCGTTCCCCAGGGATGCTGGCCCATGTTGACTCTAATGCTTCCCATAGTTGTGTCAAGTTGGCTGGATGTCCTTTGGGTGGTGGAACATTCTTGATACACAGGAAACTGTTAAGAGTGAAAAACCCAGCAGCGTTGCACACATACACAATCAATGTCTTAAGGCTTAAAAATTATTCTTTAACCCGTCTCCTCCCCTTCATCTACACTGATTGCAGTGGATTTAACAGCTGACATCAATAAGGGATCATAGCTTTCACCTGGATTCACCTGGTCAGTCTTTCTATGTCATGGAAAGAGCAAATGTTCATAATGTTGTTACATCTGCTCCTGCCACACCCTCTACTTCTCATTCTGTGTCTCCCTAACCTGCCGTCACTCCCCCAGTGCTCTCGCCCTCTCTTTTTGTGTGGGTGTATGTTATTGTGTGAGTGGAGACAGGTGTGCTGGAGGCAGCGGAACCCCACCAGCTGCACCATAATCAAGACCTCTACAAATACTCAACCCTGCCACTTCCACACTGCTAGATCGTAGCATCGGCTCAGTCAGTCTGCATTTCAAGCTGTTTGTTCCTGCTTAGAGCTTGTTATCCTGTTGTGCCAGTTTTTCCCTTAGACTGATGCTGCTTTTCCCTCCACTACAGTTCCCGGCTGCTCTGACTTTAGTCCCTCATCTCATCAGTCCTTCCCTGCACTGGACCGGCGCTCTACTGCGTCGGACCTGCTTACCCTGCCCCTACTCCCCGTGCCTCTGTCTCAGCCTCTGTTCCTGGTTCCCTGCTACCCGCCGAGGCTTTCCCCTGGCCTGCACCCCCTGGTTTTCAATAAATATCCCCGTCTCCTCATCTGAATCTGCACTTGGGTTCACCTGCTCTGCCCTGCCTAACAAATGTTTTGTACACAGTTTTTTGTATAATATTATCACATGACATTAACTCAATTATAGTTTGACGATTGTACAAGTTTAATGCACATACTACATTAGCTATAATATTAAAATTGCAGTACTAATTGCCTTTCTTTTAAATCAATAAAACCAAAAGTACTGATGATTGTTATATTATTCAAATTAGATCAGTCAATCTAGGCTAAAGCGATTGCCAACTCGAAAAGATGTTATCTTACATTATGAAACTTTCACTGTGCTCTTGCATAGGCTTGTCACTCCATGACTGCTAGGCTTGTCACTCCATGACTGAATAGATCCCAAGTAGGGTGAATTATTGAAACTTAAGTCACACAATCCTCACTACCCAGATGATAATTTGTCTGTCTCCAGAAAATAAGAACGAATATGTTAAGAGATTATATTAAGTCTTCAGCATTTAGTACAAGAACCAAATATCTACAAAATGCATCTGTATTTTACTCACTGTATTGTAGTGGGAGTTGTTCCAGCCACACATTTCCAGGTCCCTTCCTTCACCGACTCAGTCAGACCAATCCAGAATGTCACCCAATTTATTCAGAAACACCTGGGGAAAACATAGTTGGTATGTTTATCTCTGCCCGTCTGTATCCGTCTCTCGTTCACTTGTTTGTCTCTACTGTTTATGATCACATGGTCCGCTCCTCTCTCTATTCATTCTGCTATGCTCTGACTCCAAGTTCTCTCCTCAAAAGTGGTAATAACAGCTAGACTTGAATCTCCTCCAACCGGCAGGACAGCATCCCGCAGAGGGAGAGCATGTCAGTCAATACAGTCATATAACTTCAATATATCGTAATACCTTTTTCACGTCAACTCAAATTCACAGTTATTAGCACAACATGCATACTCACCCAGTTCTTCTGAAATCGTTCTTTCCAGCTCTGACATTTTCCTTCGTAACAGGTATTTCTCTTTAGCCAAGGTGTTAAAACGGGTCTGTAACTGGTCTCTGTCAATATTCAAGGCATTGAAAGAAGTCTCCAGCTGGTCTCTCTCCCTATGTCAGGGTTTCGTAACTAGTCTGAAGTTATTCTTTCTCTGAAGTATGGTTGGCCGTTAGAAGAGAAAGAGTTCTGGACAGTTGGTTGTAGTCATTGTCATCTGTGATGGAACAGAGAACAAATGTGTAATTTTATGTTTCTTTACACACACACACTACCACCTGTGATTGAGTATTCAACAGTCTACAGAGAGACTTATGACTGCGGTCAGCAAGAGGACACACAGCAGTCCCAGAGACACTGAGGCCAGACAGTTCTGATTCACAAGTTTCAGTCCTGCAGGTGTAGAAAAACAAATGTAACATACACCTGACTTGGTACTACTGTATGTATCTTAGTCTTTCCAGCGGACCAGTTTCTCTCATAAACCAATGCTGTTCTGATACCAAGAGGAACTAATGCTGTGGTCTTCAACCCCACACAGACAGTAACTCTGTCCTTCTCGACTACCATTTCCATGAAATAATTTGGTTCCAATTTAAAAGGAATTTGTTTTTGAGAAATTGAGAGAGAAAAAAAAGGGGCCTAGCTCTAAGAAGATTTATTAACTAAAGTCAGATAATGTAATAATGTAATAATGAGACTTGCTCCCTCTGCTAGAACACTTCCCCTTTGTCTAAGTTACTGACTCAATATCCTGTTATTTAGCAGTAGACTGAACTAATCTGTGAGAGACGAGCAGGACAAATGGTTTAGATTCCTTTGAGAAACAGTGTTGCAACAATGAGCACTGGGAAATAGCGTGACATTGCTCAGCAAGACCTCGCCACAGGCCAATCGCAGCCTCTCAGTTCCATAGTCCTTTGGCTGTACATTTGGGTCACCAACCAATGCTTCCCCACGGCTATTGTGCTCTCTGGTTGTCACACCACCTAAAAGGGAGTTGTACTTTCTAAAAAAGCTGAGACCCAACTCAATTTCTTTGGGCTTTTAACTCTGCACCTTTTGAGTGATTGTTAACCGCTCCAGATTTACAAATCTTACAATAAAATAAGTTGCTTTGAAGAATCTGCAATCGCTTCCTTTTTGGTTAGAGTTTCCACGACAGAGCCAAAATGAATTACTAAGTAGCCTATAATTATCATCCCATCTGACAGAGAAACAAACCCAAATTGAAGCATGGCACTTGCCTTGTTCACAATTTACTGCTAGATAATTAGATTAGATCCTGCATGTCACTTCACTACATTAGCTTTCAGATCAGAGTTGCACTTTCATAATACTATGGTTCTTTATAAGAAACTCAATCATTACAAATTATGACTACAATCATTACTATTGAGAACTAATGTTATACTGTAATATATTTAAATTACACTACAACAATAATTAGTGAATAATACAATTGCTAACTCAAAAGGGAATTTATATAATAATAATAATATTTTTCTCCCATTGCGGACGTAATTCATTATGTTATGACACTTTAGGTGTGCTCTCACATACCCATTGGGTAATCCCTGAGCAAGGCTGGTCACTCCCTAACTGAATAGTTGCCCAGGTCACAGAGATCAATGAACCTGTTGAAGACCACAGAATCCTCATCTCCGCCGGCATTATTAGGTTCTCCTCCTCTCCAGAACCTAAGAACCAGTTCAGCAGAAAATTATTTCAACGTGATATTTGTACAAGAATCAATATGCTTCAAAAAAGAAACAAGTATATGTAACGAAGTGCACTGGGAGTCAGGAAGCAAGTTCAGGGAGTGAGTGATTTAGTCAACAAACGAACCGTAAAACAAAACAAGAAACACAAACAATGCACAGACATTAAACAGAAACAATGACACCTGGGGAAGGAACCAAAGGGAGTGACATATATAGGGAAGGTAATCAGGGAAGTGATGGAGTCCAGGTGAGTCTGACGACTTGCAGGTGCGCGTAACGATGGTGACAGGTGTGCGCCATAACGAGCAGCCTGGTGACCTAGAGGCCGGAGAGGGAGCACACGTGAAAGTATACCATAGATTGCTTTGTATGTTTCTATGTTTTGTCTGGTCAGGGTGTGATGTGGGTGGGCATTCTATGTTGTATGTCTAGGTTGTCTATTTCTGTGTTTGGCCTAATATGGTTCCCAATCAGAGGCAGGTGTCAGTCGTTGTCTCTAATTGGGAGCCATATTTAGGTAGCCTGTTTTCCTTTGTGTTTTGTGGGTGATTGTTTCCTGTGTCTGTGTTATCCATATGGGACTGTTTCGTTTTCGTTTTGTATTTCACGTTGTTATTTTGTTTCTTAGTGTTCAGTTAATAAATTGAATATGGACACTTACCACGCTGTGCATTGGTCCTCCTCTTCTCATCACTACGACGAGCGTTACAGAACCACCCACCAACCAAGGACCAAGCAGCGTGGTATCGGGCAGCAGCGATCTCCGGACTCATGGACATGGGAGGACATTCTAGACGGCAAGGGATCCTACACATGGGAGGAGATCCTGGCTGGTAGGGATCACCTCCCATGGGAACAGGTGCAGGCAGCCAGGAGAGCGGAGGCAGCAGGAAAAGGGAACCGGCGTTACGAGGGAACATGGCTGGCAAGGAAGCCCGAGAGGCAGCCCCAAAAATGTATTGGGGGGGGGGGAACGCGGGGAGTGTGGCTAAGTCAGGTAGGAGAGATGAGCCAACTCCCCGTGCTTACCGTGGAGAGAGGTGGTCCGGGCAGGCACCGTGTTATGCGGAGAAGCGCACGATGTCCCCAGTGCGCACGCATAGCCCGGTGCGCTACATTGCCGCTCCTCGTATCGGCCGGGCTAGAGTGGGCATCGAGCCAGGTGCGATGAAGCCTGCTCAGCGCATCTGTTCTCCAGTGCGTCTCCTCGGTCCGTGTTATATGGCACCATCCCTACGCACTGTGTCTCCCGTGGGTCTGCACAGCCCAGTGCGTCCTGTGCCTGCGCCCCGCAAGTGTCGGGCTAAAATCAACATCCAGCCAGGACAGGTTGTGTAGGTCCTTAGTTCGAGACCTCCAGTGTGCCTCCACGGACCGGTCTATCCTGTGCCTCCTCCAAGGACCAGGCCTCCAGTAGATCTCTCCAGCCTGGTGAGTACTGTGCCTTTTCTAAGAACAAAGTCTCCTGTGTGTCCCTCCAGTCCGGAAGCTCCAGAGCCTCCCTCCAGTCCGGATCCTCCAGAGCCGCCCGTCTGTCCTGAGCCGCCCTCCTGTCCGTCTGTCCTGAGCCGCCCTCCTGTCCGGCGCCGCCTGAGCCGCCTTCCTGTCCGGCGCCGCCTGAGCCGCCCTCCTGTCCGGAGCCGCCTGAGCCACCCTCCTGTCCGGAACCGCCTGAGCCGCCCGTCAGTCAGGAGCCGCCTGAGCCGCCCGTCAGTCAGGAGCCGCCTGAGCCGTCCGTCAGTCAGGAGCCGCCTGGGCCGCCCGTCAGTCAGGAGCCGCCTGAGCCGCCCGTCAGTCAGGAGCCGCCTGAGCCTCCCGTCAGTCAGGAGCCGCCTGAGCCTCCCTCCAGTCCGGATATGCCAGAGCCTCCCTCCAGTCCGGATATGCCAGAGCCTCCCTCCAGTCCGGATCCGCCAGAGCCTCCCTCCAGTCCGGATCCGCCAGAGCCTCCCTCCAGTCCGGATCCGCCCGAGTCTCCCTCCAGTCCGGAGCTGCCCCTCAGTCCAGTGGTGCCCTTTATCAGGGTCCCCAGTCCTAGGTCGACGGCGAGGGTCGCCGCGCCAAAGACGCCACTTAAGCGGGCTAAGACTATGGTGGAGTGGGGTCCACGTCCCGCGCCAGAGGACACCGCGGACAGATGCCCACCCAGACCCTCCCCTATAGGTTCAGGTTTTGCGGCCGGAGTCCGCACCTTTGGGGGGGGGGGGGTACTGTCACGCCCTGACCGTAGATTGCTTTGTATATTTCTATGTTTTGTTTGATCAGGGTGTGATGTGGGTGGGCATTCTATGTTGTATGTCTAGGTTGTCTATTTCTGTGTTTGGCCTAATATGGTTCCCAATCAGAGGCAGGTGTCAGTCGTCGTCTCTGATTGGGAGCCATATTTAGGTAGCCTTTGTGTTTTGTGGGTGGTTGTTTCCTGTGTCTGTGTTATCCATACGGGACTGTTTCGTTTTCGTTTTGTATTTCACGTTGTTATTTTGTTTCTTAGTGTTCAGTTAATAAATTGAATATGGACACTTACCACGCTGTGCATTGGTCCTCCTCTTCTCATCACTACGACGAGCGTTACACATACATTCAATTAGTATTTGGTAGCATTGCCTTTAAATTCATTAACCTGGGTCAAACGTTTTGGGTAGCCTTCCACAAGCTTCCCACAACAGGTTGGGTGAATTTTGGCCCATTCCTCCTGGCAGAGCTGGTGTAACTGAGTCAGGTTTGTAGGCCTCCTTGCTCGCACACGTTTTTTCAGTTCTGCCCACAAATTTTCTATAGGATTGAGGTCAGGGCTTTGTGATGGCCACTCCAATACCATAAGCCATTTTGCTACAACTTTGGAAGTATGCTTGGGGTTATTGTCCTTTGGAAGACCCATTTGCGACCAAGCTTTAACTTCCTGACTGATGTCTTGAGATGTTGCTTCAATATATCCACATAATTTTCCTGCCTGATGATGCCATCTATTTTGTGAAGTGCTCCAGTCCCTCCTGCAGCAAATCACCCCCACAACATGATGTTGCCAACCCCATGCTTCACGGTTGGGATGGTGTTCTTCAGCTTGCGAGCATCCCCCTTTTTCCTCCAAACATAAAGATGGTCATTATGGCCAAACAGTCCTATTTTTTGTTTTATCAGACTAGAGGAGATTTCTCAAAAGTATTATCTTTGTCCCCATGTGCAGTTGCAAACGTAGTCTGGCTTTTTTATTGCGGTTTTGGAGGTGTGGCTTCTTCCTTTCTGAGCGGCCTTTCAGGTTATGTCGATATAGGACTCGTTTTACTGTGGATATAGATACTTTTGTACATGTTTCCTCCAGCATCTTCACAAGGTCCTTTGCTGTTGATCTGGGATTGATTTGCACTTTTCGCACCAAAGTACATTCATCTCTAGGAGACAGAACGCGTCTCCTTCCTGAGCGGTATGACAGCTGCGTGGTCCCATAGTGTTTATACTTGCGTACTATTGTTTCTACAGATGAACGTGGTACCTTCAGGCGTTTGGAAATAATCTGTCTGTAAACAATTGTTGGAAAAATGACTTGTGTCATGCACAAAGTAGATTGCCAAAACTATAGTTTGTTAACAAGAAATTTGTGGAGTGGTTGAAAAACGCATTTTAATGACTCCAACCTAAGTGTATGTAAACTTCTGACTTCAACTGTAGTTGGTACGTTTAGTCTGTCTGTTTCTCTCTGTTTCTCCCTCATTAGTCATTTCCCGCTTTGTTTCTGCTCCTCCGCTCTCTCACCTGTTCCTCTCCGCTGTTTAAGATCACCAGGTTTGCTCCTCCCCTTATACAGTCGGCTCTGCTCTCACTCCAAGTTTTACTCTCAGTTGAAAGGTAATAACAGCTACATCCGAATCTCCTCCAACCGTCAGGACAGCATCTAGCAGAAAGAAAATACAGTGATGAATATAGTCATACATACAGAAAATAATTATTCAACAGGTCATAATCAACTCAAATTCACAGTTATTATCATGGAATTGATACTCACCTAGTTCTTCTGATATATTTTTTCTCCTGCTCTGAAATTGTCCTTTGTAAGTGATGTTTCTCAATGCTGTAGCTGGTCTTTAACAGGTTTATCTCTCTAATCATGGTGTTGTAACGGATTTGTAATTGGTCTCTCTCTCTCTAGTTATGGTAATATAGTGGGTTTGTGACTGGTCTCTTTCTTTAGTCAAGCTGCTATAAATGGCTCACAGTGAAACTACAAAAAAACAATAACCATAACCCGACCGTGAAAGCCGTAGTGCAACAAAACAGTAACACAAACAATATCCCACAAACGCAGGTGGGGAAAAAGGGCTACCTAAATATGATCCCCAATTAGAGGTAACGATTACCAGCTGCCTCTAATTGGGAACCATACAAACCACCAACATAGAAATACAAACGCTAGAAACCCCCCTAATCCCTCTCTGACCTATACACCATAGAGAACCCAGAGAGCTCTCTATGGTTAGGGCGTGACAGACTGTGGTTAGTAGGAGAGCAATCAGCAGTCCCAGAGAAACTGTAGCCAGCTTGTAAGGCTGAAAATTCTGATTCCCATGCGTCAATCCTGCAGGTGTAGAACAATAAGTGGTTACATACACCTGACCTCCTCCTATCTATAATATTCTACCACACAAACCAAGGCTAAAGATATATATATATATATACAGTGCTATGAAAAAAGTGCTATGAAAAAAGTGTTAAACATATCAGAATATATTTTAGATTTTAGATTCTTCAAAATATCCACCCTTTGTCTTGATGACAGCTTTGCACAATCTTGGCATTCTCTCAACCAGCTTCATGAGGTAGTCACCTGGAAAGCATTTCAATTAACAGGTGTGCCTCGTTAAAAGTTAATTTGTGGAATTTCTTTCCTTCTTAATGCTTTTGAGCAAATCAGTTGTGTTGTGACAAGGTAGGGTTGGTATACAGAAGATAGCCCTATTTGGTAAAATACCAAGTCCATATTATGGCAAGAACAGCTCAAATAAGCAAAGAGAAATGACAGTCCATCATTACTTTAAGACATGAAGGTCAGTCAATACGGAAAAGTGTAGTCGCAAAACCCATGAAGTGCTATGATGAAACTGGCTCTCATGAGGACCGCCACAGGAAAGGAAGACCCAGAGTTACCTCTGCTGCAGAGGATAAGTTCATTAGAGTGAACTGCACCTCAGATTGCGGCCCAAATAAATGCTTCACAGAGTTCAAGTAACAGACACATCTCAACATCAACTGTTCAGAGAAGACTGTGTGGAGACTGCTGCCTCCACAGTCACCCGACCTCAACCCAATTGAGATGGTTTGGGATGAATTGGACTGCAGAGTGAAGGAAAAGCAGCCAACAAGTGCTCAGCATATGTGAGAACTCCTTCAAGACTGTTGGAAAAGCATTCCTCATGAAGCTGGTTGAGAGAATGCCAAGAGCGTGCAAAGCTGTCATCAAGGCAAAGGGTGGCTACTTTGAAGAATCTAAAATAGGAAATATATTTTGATTTGGTAACTTTTTTGGTTACTACATGATTCTATATGTGCTATTTCATAGATTTGATGTCTTCACTATTTTTCTACCGTGTAGAAAATAGTAAAAGTAAAGAAAAACCCTTGAATGTGTAGGTGTGTCCAAACTTTTGACTGGTACTGTATATATAGTTAAAATTTTTACTTTTTTGTTGTTGTTTCTCTGTAATACTACTAGCCACCTAGCAATTTTATGGAGTTGGTTTTCACTTGGCCAGTCAGGTTCCTAATCTGCCAACTTCATACCTAGCACCCTACGGAATCTGCCATGTCTTTGGGCTCTTTAGAGTCGCTCCTATTACTGTAGTTCTGGTTTACAGATTCTTATTTACGATCAACGATATTTACGTGTGTGTGTGTGTGAGAGAGACTGTGTGTGTGTCACTCAAGTCATGAAAACTCTCAGTAAGAATCCGTAAATCACGCCTACTTGTTCCAGCCTCTAGACTCTGGTGTAGTCTCATAACCTACAGCCAGATCATCACAGCCTTTCATACAGACCTCCTCTACATTGGCATTGTTGTCCTCTTCTATCTCCATATGTCAATAATGATAATAACGGGTACTGTGTGTATTGTCTGTCTCTTTCTTTGTATGCTGTCTGTCTGTGATGCTCTGACTTCAGTCCAAATGGCAATGAGGTGACAAAGGTCAGGTGTTTATGTACTGTATGTGTGTGTAACGTTCGTTGGAAGGATTGGACCAAGGCGCAGCGTGGTTTGGGTTCATCATCTTTTATTAATGTGAACCAGTAACAAAACGAACATACAGCTTTGTAGGGCTAAAGGCTACAATACAAAAACAAGATCCCACAAACAACAGGTGGGAAAAGGCTGCCTAAATATAATCCCCAATCAGAGACAACGATAGACAGCTGCCTCTGATTGGGAACCATACCAGGCCAACATAGAAAAGGAAAAACTAGACTACCCACCCTAGTCACACCCGGACCTAACCAAAATAGAGAAATAAAAGGTTCTCTAAGGTCAGGGCGTGACAGTGTGTGTGTGTGTGCGTGTTAGAGAGGTTTCTGTTCCCTATGGTATTAAGAACAGAAATGTATCACAGAGTTTAAGTAAGGACAAATTATTAAACTTGTCTTCTTTGTATATGATTCTAAATCGTCACATAAAAAATCTGATAATATCTTATTGATTAAAAAAAATATTTAAAAACTTAACAGTACATTTCACATTTTAGTCATTTAGCCGACAAAAAATAAATACAACTATTTCATTTACCCCTGAGAAATGATCTATGGACCTCAGGGTTGGGGTCCATTTCAATTTAGTAATTTCTCAAAGCTTTTCCGCTAAGAAAAATGTCCATTTGAATTTCAGTTTACTTCCTGGCCCCAACCCTGATGAACAAACAGCAGCATAAGGCCTACAATGACTACTATCTCTACAACTTCCCTAAAATGGCCAAAACGGTCAAAGTGATGACCAGGGAAACCACTAGGATGACGCTAAAGACTTTGCAGGATCTGGTACACCGTTTTCTCAGCGATAGTCCCGACTGGGACGTGGTCGCGTCCTGCTCCGGATCCAAAGGGGTGCGGACCAAATTGTCCCAAGTTGTCTGGTCTGGACGAGATCGTTTTGAGGGTTCGGAGTCAAACTCCCACGAGATGACATCCGATTTTTGCTATAAATAAACAACAAGAGAGATTACAATTTTTTTCTATAATGTAGGGAAAAGGGGATACCTAGTCAGTTGTACATCTGAATGCATTCAACTTAAATGTGTCTTCCACATTTAACCCAACCCCTCTGAATCAGAGAGGTGTGGGGGGGATGCCATAATCAACATCCATGGCATCCAGGGAACAGCTGACACCTTCTCAGGTCAGGGATTCGATCCAGCAACCTTTCCATTACTGGCCCAATGCTCTAACCACTAGGCTACCACTAGGCTACCTGAAAGAACGACAAGATATGTTGGCTCTTTCGTCTTCCTTTCTTCTTTCATTTGTACTCAATATAATCACAGAAAGAAAGGTGACATTCATGGAAATTCATGTTTTTAAACAGATAATATATAATCTATTACAAATAGGCCTAATAACATACTATTTGTAACATAACTATTTTACTATTTATAAAATAATACAACTATTTTATTTACTAGGCTATATGACCTAAGCAACCAAAACACTATGGCAAATTACCTATGGACTTAACCAGTCCCGCAACTTTGGTTTTAGAAGTGAGGGGGACATAATTATATATATTTTTTATCCAGTTGGATAAACACTCTACCCGACGCTCAGATGTGCCCAGTGAAAGTTGCTCCCCTGGACTTAACCTATAAACGCACAATGGCTAACATCGGACTCCTCTCTCTACAACTTCCCTAATATGCTCAAAATGATAAAAAGCGATCACCAGGAAGACCACAAACAAGATGAAGACCGTGAAAGTTTTGAGGAGGCGCTCTCTCACCGTCTGGTCCAGGAATTTCGCAAGCCCCAGCTCAGGATCCTGAATCATCTGTATGAAATCGGGATTTACAAGGTGGGTGCGTTCGGCGTCAAACTCCCCCCGGCCGCCGCCCTCCTTGTGCTCGGTGACATAGGTGGCCATCACGTCCCCCTGCACGTCCCCCTGCATCAGCCTGATGATGATGCGGTCCTTGTTGCATTGGCTCCGGTAGTCCAGGGAAAGCCCATAGTCCTGTCTCACGTAGTCCGGTAGGTCCTTGGCTTCGGGATAGGTCTCTGTGTTCAGGTTGCCCACCTCGAAGTAGCTTTCCCTGCGGTCCTTGCAGTCTCGCAATAGGACCGGGAGAATCTTCTCAAAGTTGCCAAAGTAGTGGAAGCCGAAGTCCCCTCTCTCAGGATTGCACTGTAACAGCATGTTGCCGTGTTGATTGAACTCCACGCAGTCATTGGCAAACCAGAAGAGGAGCTTAAGTCCATGTCGTGGGGGAGGATGGCCGAAGCCAGTGTCCTTAAGGTCTTGTATGGTGCTTAGCTGACTACATTCTTCTCTGATAGACCGCACCATCTTGAACTGTACGGATAGAGATAGAAGGGGGATTGGAAAGAAAGAGTCAAACAGAGAAGACTAAAGAGAGAGAGAGACAGATACAGGGAGAATGGGGAAGTGATATTCAGGCATCAAAGTAGAGTAATAAAACCAATATCAAAAAACATTTTTACTTTTTCAAACAAGTAGGTTGCTAATAACACCAACCACCATATAGTCAGTGGCGACCCGTCATTTAGGGCAGGTGGGGCAGAGGCCCACATTTTCTGAAAAAAAAAAAAAAAAAAACATTTAAATGTATTTATATATATATTTATTTGGGGGGGGCAGCTTGCCTGTTTTGCATGTTATTTTGGTATTAATACGTGTCACATATCAGTTTGCAAACAATGTAAAAAAAAAAGAATATATGTATCATTGAGTTATTAAAGCCACATACAAACAGGCAGCTCCAAAATGCAGGGGTTTCAGCCTAGCTCAGTGCTATCTGTGGTGTTGGGGCAGGCCAGCAGAAAATAGGGGTATTGCACTGTGATTAGCTCAGTGTTTTGTCACTCATGGGACACTACGTTACCCGCCTTTAGTAAGGGGAGACATTAGGAATGTGAACCCTCCGGTGTCCTGCCATATACTTAGATTAGAAGTGCCCTTCCAAGAAGGATCAAGGTCATTGGCCACAGAAATGACATCAAATCACGTTATATGTACAGTAGCTTTGATTGGACTGATGATGTCAACATCTTACTTTCACAATCTTAGCTAGCAGTCATCGTCATGATTCATCAATCAAGTCTACTGGCAAGTCCTTTTTAATCCTTGTCATATGAAGAGAAAATATAGATAAAACGTATCGGTGCTCATCGGCCATTGGACACAAACATTACACAACAATTTGGAAATTGCAAATTCAACAATGAGTTGTTTGGAAGGAATCGGTGACAGTGGCTAACCAGAAGTCAGACTGGGAAAATATGTTTTGAAATGTCATCCAACACAGAAGTGTAAATCTTATTCTTTGATGACAAAATTTGCCAACGAAGGACAGCTGCGCACAACAAGGTGAGTCCAAAAATGTCTTATATGCTGCTGCTGCAAAAATGATGTATTATGCCAGGGAGATATGGTCAGCCATATCAGCTATGTTTTTTAAAAGGCAGTAAATGAGGCTGAATGAACTGTTTCGCTGCCAGACAAGGCTCCTCTGATACCCAGGTGTAACGGTGGTAAGGATTCACTCCGTGGTGCTGAAAGGAAAGTTCAGCTGACGGGACAGCTTTCTGTAGGCGCTAACAGTTTGTGGGCACCACTTGTCGCTGTTATAGTGCAATTAATGTATTGTTTAGCGTTGTGTATTGGCTGTGCAGGCATGCATCTAAAAAAAAAAAATTGTCTGCTCCATCAAGATTTACATGCATATAGTCATGTTCATAACACACTGTTGCATAGGTAAACCCTACGCACACACACGCACTGCATAGACATACACAGACACACAAACACACACACACACACACACACACACAGCCTGCCTCTTCACTACTTTTTGAAGATGGGGTGGCTAGTCTGCAACTGTGACAGACTGATTATTCACATAGACTTATGCAATGGACTGATTGTTGCCTAGGTAAGAGGTGAGAGGGAGGGACTACCATGGAAGGGTACATCAGGCTGAGGAAACCACACTGAAAATTGTCATAAGAACCCTGCTCAGGACTATGTGGGTTTTCATGTCTGCATTAGCTTTACTGTACATTTACATTTACATTTAAGTCATTTAGCAGACGCTCTTATCCAGAGCGACTTACAAATTGGTGCATTCACCTTATGATATCCAGTGGAACAACCACTTTACAATAGTGCATCTAACTCTTTTAAGGGGGGGGGGGGGGTTAGAAGGATTACTTTATCCTATCCTAGGTATTCCTTAAAGAGGTGGGGTTTCAGGTGTCTCCGGAAGGTGGTGATTGACTCCGCTGACCTGGCGTCGTGAGGGAGTTTGTTCCACCATTGGGGTGCCAGAGCAGCGAACAGTTTTGACTGGGCTGAGCGGGAACTGTACTTCCTCAGAGGTAGGGAGGCGAGCAGGCCAGAGGTGGATGAACGCAGTGCCCTTGTTTGGGTGTAGGGCCTGATCAGAGCCTGAAGGTACGGAGGTGCCGTTCCCCTCACAGCTCCGTAGGCAAGCACCATGGTCTTGTAGCGGATGCGAGCTTCAACTGGAAGCCAGTGGAGAGAGCGGAGGAGCGGGGTGACGTGAGAGAACTTGGGAAAGTTGAACACCAGACGGGCTGCGGCGTTCTGGATGAGTTGTAGGGGTTTAATGGCACAGGCAGGGAGCCCAGCCAACAGCGAGTTGCAGTAATCCAGACGGGAGATGACAAGTGCCTGGATTAGGACCTGCGCCGCTTCCTGCGTGAGGCAGGGTCGTACTCTGCGAGAGAACTACTCTGTAGAGTACTGTGAGTGCACAATAATGTTTCAGGTCACTTTGAAGGGTTAGGGTTAAATGTATGTCAATGGACCTTGCACCTAGTCACACATAATAATAAATTCCATGCACTTCAACGTTGTGGTAAATCGTGCGTCGCAGTCTCTCCCTCCTGTGCGTACTCGTGCACATAGACTTGGCTGCGAACACGCGAACTCCAATGCTGCGTAATTTGCGAGCCGCCTTCCACCAGAGACACTTGGGAGAATTGTACCTTTCACGGACCGAAGATACATGTTCCGTTTTCAGGTGAGCAGTGTTTAGATTACCTCTGGCAATTTATCTATACATTTTAGCTAGCGTTCCCTCAAGACGAGTTGAGATGTGGCCATTTTCTGGGGGATTTTGTCTTTTACTTATCGACTCCGTTGACAAAATGCCTCCGTGCGGCCTACCAAGCTTTCCCTGGCTAATTGTCCCCGGCACCTTGTCCCCCACCGTCAACGGCCTGGGTGTCCAGTGAACGGAGTATGGCTATGGCTGTCGGGCTCAACATTTTAGCTTAAAAGGAAAATACTAAAGAACGGATTTTTATTAGGAAATGTTCCAAGTTTGATACTATCGACGTGGATCCCGTGTGATGTAACCTAGCTAGCTAGTTTGCGCAGCTTTCCCCTGCTAACGTTAGCTAGCTTTTCTGGTTCGCTATTTTGTCTAGGAAACATTGTCTTGATAGGTGATAAGATGGCTAGCTAAGTCGCTAGCTAGGTGGGTCATGTTTGACAGTCCATTAAAAGGTTCAGAAGTATAATAGCTATGCAAATTTTCTTTGGAATGGAAATACAGTTTATTGTTGACAAGTGAGTGGATTGATAAAGCCAAGGTGACTTGGATCACTCTGCCTGTGAAATGCTGGACTGTTCTTCTCCGAATCATCTTCATAACTAACGTTAACATTTTCATAGACGTTAATGTCTTAACAGTAACGTTACATCTTTGGGTTAGCTACTTCAAAACTAGCGGCACCAATCAATCTAGCTGCAGAGGTAACTAGCTGGCAGCATTGACCTCCCCCATACACGTGGGTTCACGAAATACTCACAATATAATATATGCAGGGTTCTAATCATTCGCTATTAAATTGAGGGAAATCTGTAATTTCGTTCCTATTGTACCCAGAGCCTCATTCATCTGCGGATAAAGTCAATATTTTTGCTTGAGGAGCTTGCTAAGATACCTGCCTAGACTATAATTATCTGAAAACGTATTTTTGACATTTGTTGAAAAACAATATTTTGCATGAGGAAAAACAACATTCTAGACTTATTTCTTAAATCTGTACATTTCTTGACCTCATCACATCCCCTCCCTTCAACAACAATCAATATATCTCTTGTTGCTTCTCTTTCTCTCCCATAGCTCCTTTCTGTCATCCTTCCATATCTCTCTCATACCTTATTTCTCTCCTATCCCTCACCTGCCTTCCTCTCTCTCATCCCTCCCTCCTTACTCTCTCACCCCCCCCCTCCTTACTCCCTCTCCCCCCCCCTCCTTACTCCCTCTCATCTCTCTCTCTGTTCTCTCTCCCTCCAGTCCCTTGATGAAGATTGTACCCTGGAGAAGGAGGAGGGGCTGGTAGAAGAAGAAGATGAGATTGACCAGTTTAATGACGACACCTTCGGAGATGGGGCCATCGGTGAGTCACTTGCCCGTCTTTCACCAACTGGCTGACAGAACACATTAAACTGAATAATATAACAAAATATTAATATTTTATACAACTAAAACAAAATAAAAACTAGCAAACCAAGTCTGAAAAGTAACTGAAACTAAACTGAATAAAAAAATAAAATAGACAAATGTAAAAAAAATATATAAAAAAAATACAAGACTATAATAACCTTGGGGCATTGGACGTCCCCTTTAGCCTTGTGAGGGAAATGCCCTCTGTATAATCGCAAATAAAACTCGCACACTAAACAGTTTTGTAAACATTTGAAGCGTAACTTTCATATGAACATGGGAAAAAATGTAAAATACAAAAGATGCACTTTCTTTACGCAGTTTAGCAAAGTTGCGCCCAGCTGTGTTTTGAGTAACACCTGCTTCCGACCGGAAATATGGAAATGCAAGCGAAAGATGAGAGGATGTTTGGTACCTCGGCGGCAGGCTGTTTTACAGCCGGATGCAACTTTGCTAAACCGCGTACAGTAAGTGTAGCTTTTGTATTTGAAAGATTATTTCTTGCTTGTACTAAAGTTAAGTTCCAACGGTTTCTAAAACCGTAAGCAAGGATTATGTTAAAACATAGCGTCAGGATTGTAGTTCACATGGAGCATCTGAGAACCCCCCCCCCTTCAACCAATCGATAAAATCAACTATGTGTAGGCTACTGAGCTTGTCTGATGCTTTGAGCACACTGTGATTAAATAATTTAGACACGCAAATGAAGAGAACCTGTTCCCGACTCTCCCTCCCGCTGCGTCTTGCCTTCGCGGATTCTGCTGTTACGCTCCTAATAGGCTACAACAGGCATCGGCAGCCTATTCCATTTGGAGTGCCAATTTATTTTACCATTTCTACTGATCTGCATGCCAGTTATGATTTTTTTATACGCACATTTTCGTGGAACAGTTTAATTTATGATAGTCTTCATATCTCAAAGTCATTATGTGGTTAATCAAAATTCTAAAAGTAACTTCTATTGCCATTGCCAACTATGTAAAAATAGCCATGTGACCACTCCTACAATGAGAATGGTAAAATGACTGTAATAATAATGTATTGAGTGCATTAACATAAATTACCGTAACCAAACAAACATTGTAGATTACAATTATGGGAATTAATGGAAAATCTACAACTGGTGCTACTGGTGTGCCATCCCCTTGGCATCCGCAATACGTTAGTCCACTGAGAGAGGTGTGAATCAGACAGGAGTCTCGTGCCATAAAAAATGATATGCAGTACCAGTCAAAAGTTTGGACACACCAACTCATTCAAGGGTTTTTCTTTTCTTTTTGCTCTTTTTACATTGTAGAATTATAGTGAATACAACAAAACTATGACATAACAGATGTTAAAATGGCGCCGACAGATAGGGCTGCCGTGCTTATAGTTCTTAAAAAACTTTGCAGTATTTCGTTTTTTGTGTGTTTTTTCTTATATTATTAGCCCAGAATTTTTTTGTGCTGTTACATACAGCCGGGAAGAACTTTTGGATATCAGTGCGGCGGTAACTCACCAGCATTACGACCAGGAATATGACTTTCTAGAATCAGATCTTTTGTTCACACCCCCAAGGGCAATTGAAATGATTCCAGAGGCTGACCCAAAACACCGCCTGCGGAGGAGAGGTACTCGGAGTGGACTTCTAGTCCGGCTCAGGAGGCGTGCACACCGACCACCTCTTCCAAGTATATTACTCACTAATGTTCAGTGTCTGGATAATGAAGTTGATGAGCTCAGGGCGAGGATTTCCTTCCAGAGAGACATCAAGGATTGTAACATACTCTGTTTCACGGAAACATGGCTCTCTCGGGATATACTGTCTGAGTCCGTACAGCCAGTTGGGTTGTCAGTTCATCGTGCAGACAGGAATAAATATTGCTCCGGGAAGGAGGCCGGGTTTGTATGTTTCATGATTAACTACTCATGGTGTGATTGTGATAACAACATACAGGAACTCAAGTCCTTTTGTTCTCTCGACCTAGAATACCTCACAATCAAATGCAGACTGCTAAGGTCTATTCAACCCTGGTCTCGAATATTACTGCACAGCCCCCAAAAATAAAAAATGCCTGATTGACATAAAATTGGACCAACCCGCGGCACTATAGTTGCTACATTTGTTTTCCAAGCTGTCGCTACCATAGCATCCGTCAGCATTTAATACGTTTACTTTTCCACGCTTGCGAGACCTGTAACAGAATATTATTGTACCAGTGGTATTTTTTTTGCTACGTTTTTTTCTATCAAGTTATGTTTTTAATGCGTGCCGGACCAAGCAGCAAGAAACCAAAAATCTACCACTTTCACAGTGAGTGGGAGGCAGATAATTTTTTCACCACAACAAATTCAAAATGTGTGTGTGTCTGATCTGCCATTCAAACGTAGCTCTTGCTAAGAAGGGAATGTCGAGAGGCATTTCGAAACTGTTCACAAGAAATATAAAAGTGACTTTCCAGTGTTAGGTTCTTATTTTTCAGAGTAAATAACCCACGGACACTGGAGAAGCTTTAACCAAGTTTAATTCTTCCCAAAGGTTCTGTACAGCTGTAATCAGACAACAAAACATGTCCCACATCACAGTTATATACATCCTACTTAAGACACTCCCTCTATCCAATCTTTAGTTTATGCCCAAGAGAAAGAAGGTAACCAGATACCAACCCTGATTACTCCCTTAAGGGGAACTGACCTCACCCCTCACCTCCTGACCTCAACCCCTCCTTCACCTAATCCACAGATATCCATCTGTCTTCCCTATATCAACACATCGCTCTCCTCTCCTCCATCAAACACATTCCAAAGCCTTCTGGCTTTTTACAGAGAACCCTTAACTTCTGACACTAAACCCATTCTCTTCCACTCTTCCTTTTTAATGCTTCTTCTTCTCTATCATTTATTTAATATCTCAATGTTCAAAGTTTAGACGATTCCAACACCAGCTTAAAGTTAACTACGTAAGAGAAGTAAAAGAGTTGAAGTCTCAACTAGCTGCCCAACAATCGATCTTTACAAGGCCCAGCTCAAAATCAAAGGCAGCCCCAATTGCATCATTCCGGGACAAGAAACCGTTCCAGGATGGAGCAATTGTAAAAGAGGCCCTTTTTAGAAGCAGCAGAATCATTGTTTGATTTTAAAAATAAATCAGAAATCAATTCCGCTACTACGGATGTTCAGCTATCCAGAAATACTGTTACGCGGCGCTATGAAATGATGGATGAGGATTTCAGGGAGGATCTTAATAAAAAAGACAAATGAGTGCGTGTTATTTTCGACACATCTCAGTTGTGCATTTTCATCAGAATGGTGTTTGACGATTTGACTGCCAAAGAGGAACTGCTCAAAATCGTATCGTTGAAAGGAAAAACTTGAGGGGGGGATTTTTTATATTGGCATTCAAGGACTATTAATAGCACTCAGTTACCCATTTACAAACTTGTGTCCATAACTACAGATGGAGCACCAGCCATGACTGGCCGCGTCAATGGGTTTTATTGCCCTTTGCAGAAATGATGATCTTTCCAGACTTCCTCAATTATCACTGCATAATCCATCAACAGGCCTTGTGTGGTAAAATGCTGAATATGAAAGATGTCATGGATATCGCGCTCAAAATCATGAATTCTATTCATGCCAAAAGTCTGCATCTTCAGGTCTCAACTGGAAGAAAGCGAAGCTGAATACATAGACCTCTTGCAACACACGGGTGTAAGGTGGTTTAGTAGAGAGAAATTCCTGCAGAGATTTAAGGATCTGTTATTTGTGATCAAGGAGTTTCTGTCCTCAAAAGATGCCGAATATGAGCTGTTGGATGACAGTGTGGCTGTTGGATTTAGCTTTTTTGACCGACGTAACTGTTAGGCAGAATGAGCTCAATTTAGGGCTGCAAGGAGAAGACAAAAAAATTGTTGAAATGATTAGTTCTGTGACAGCTTCTAAACAAAACCTTGTGCTTTCCGTTTGGTGTTGATGTTGACGAAATTGCAACAAAAATTGCATCATTGTTTCACATGGAGACATCAGCCTTCGAGTGAAATTTTGACTTTGCAAAGCGACCTCCAAATCAGGGGATCGCTTTTGGAACCTTATCGTGGAGGAAAAATATCCAACATTTTTGGCATCGGCCTACCTTTGCGAGTCAGACATGTTCAGACATGAAGATCATCAAGTCAAAATAGCGGTCCACTCTAACAGATGATCACCTGCTTGAGGCTAGCAATCAGTAGCTACAGTGGTTTCTCCACTAAAAGTTTTGTGATTATGCAACGGACTTAGAGGTAATTTGTGGTTTAGTACATTACCCTGCGTCACCACTTCATTGCTCCAGACCAGCGCAAGGGGGAGTTAGAGCACTGATTATGCTTTTGGGTCCTACTGTGTCTCTAACTGACAATGAATGGGCGACATAAACCTAAATAGAAACTGATAATTGTGTACAACTTAAGTATTACTTACTAAAACTGTTGTTACACTAAGGTTTTTATTTTATTTTAAGATTATTTTGCTCTTACTGTAGTACTGTAGCCCCACTCCCGACTGGTAACGTTGTACAGTGCCTGAGTGGCGCAAAGGTCTAAGACACTGCATAGCCGTGCAAGCTGTGTTGCTACAGATGCCGGTTCAATACCCGTGCCGGCCTTGACTGGGAGACCCATATGAGATGACTGTAGGTTTTTGGTTTCTCCCTCTAAAAACAGAAATAATTCTAAATAATAAACTGTTTTTTTTTTAAAATTTACAATTAGTAACAATGTCTCACCCCATGTTCAAGAATGGCCTTTTTCTCACTCACTTTACGTTATTTGAAAACTATATCTCCAAAATGTTATTTTTTTTAACAAAGCTATTCTTATTTATTATTAATTTAGAATGATATAAAAGCCTCTTGGATATTCTCACAGATATATTATTAACCCTGTTATTAGCAGGACAATATACAGTTGAAGTCGGACGTTTACATTCACTTGGGTTGAAATCATTAACAAATTTTTCAACCATTCCACAAATTTCTTGTTAACAAACTATAGTTTTGGCCAGTCGGTTAGGACATCTACTTTGTGCATGACACAAGTAATTTTTCAAACAATTGTTTACAAACAGATTATTTAACTTATAATTCACTGTATCACAATTCCTGTGGGTCAGAAGTTTACATACACTGAGTTGACTGTGCCTTTAAACAGCTTGGCAAATTCCAGAAAAGGATGTCATGTCTTTAGAAGCTTCTGATAGGCTAATTGACATAATTTGAGTCAATTGGAGCTGTACCTGTGGATGTATTTCAAGGCCTACCTTCAAACTCAGTGCCTCTTTACTTGACATCATGGGAAAATCTAAAGAAATCAGCCAGGACCTCAGAAAAATAATTGTAGACCTTCACAAGTCTGGTTCATTCTTGGGAGCAATTTCCAAACGCCTGAAGGTACCACGTTCATCTGTACAAACAATAGTACACAAGTATAAACACCATTGGACCACGCAGCCGTCATACCGCTCAGGAAGGAGACGCGTTCTGTCTCCTAGAAATGAACGTACTTTGGTGCGAAAAGTGCAAATCAATCCCAGAACAACAGCAAAGGACCTTGTGAAGATGCTGGAGGAAACGGGTACAAAAGTATCTATATCCACAGTAAAATGAGTCCTATATCGACATAACCTGAAAGGCCGCTCAGCAAGGAAGCAGCCACTGCTCCAAAACCACCATAAAAAAAGCCAGACAATGGTTTGCAACTGCACATGGGGACAAAGATCGTACTTTTTGGAGATATGTCCTCTGGTCTGATGAAACAAAAATAGAACTGTTTGGCCATTATGACCATTGTTATGTTTGGAGGGAAAAGGGGGAGGCTTGCAAGCTGAAGAACACCATCCCAACCGTGAAGCACGGGGGTGGCAGCATCATGTTGTGGGGGTGCTTTGCTGCAGGAGGGACTGGTGCACTTTACAAAATAGATGGCATCATGAGGATAGGAAATTATGTGGATATATGGAAGCAACATCTCAAGACATCAGTCAGGAAGTTAAAGCTTGGTCACAAATGGGTCTTCCAAATGGACGATGACCCCAAGCATATATCCAAAGTTGTGGCAAAATGGCTTAAGGACAACAAAATCAAAGTATTGAAGTGGCCATCTCAAAGCCCTGAGCTCAATCCTATAGAAAATTTGTGGGCAGAACTGAAAAAGCATGTGCGAGCAAGGAGGCCTACAAACCTGACTCCGTTACACCAGCTCTGTCAGGAGGAATGGGCCAAAATTCACCCAACTTATTGTGGGAAGCTTGTGGAAGGCTACCCAAAATGTTTGACCCAAATTAAACAATTTAAAGGCAATGCTACCAAATACTAATTGAGTGTATGTAAACTTCTGACCCACTGGGAATGTGATGAAAGAAATCAAAGCTGAAATAAATCATTCTCTCTACTATTATTCTGACATTTCACATTCTTAAAATAAATTGGTGATCCTAACGGACCTAAGAGAGGGAATTTTTTGAAAAACTGAGTTTAAATGTAGTTGGCTAAGGTATATGTAAACTTCCGACTTCAACTGCATATTGGTCATGACTCCCGAGTGGCGCACAATGGGATTGCCTTGTAGTTCTCCAGCTGTATCCTCTGAACGCGAGCGAGGTTCGAGGGGAGGGGGCAAAGCATTTCGCTGCACACACAAGACGGACCCCACCCCTCCACACTGGGTAGCACAGAGCAACACATTTTAGGGGCATTGCATGGTGCTGACTAGGGAAACGTTCCTGCTGTTCTGTTCTTAGTGCCAGTCTGCACGTTCAAACTAAAACAATGTCACTAAGAATGGCATCTTAATGCTTTCGTTAATAAAATAATGATAAAAAATACTCTTTCAAAATGCCAATGTTTATTTAGTTATGGATCCATAACGAATTACTATGGGAATAAATCACTGAATGACAGAAATATTGGAACAAAGTTGTCTAGTGAAGGTTAACAAATTGTTGCTTACTGGAAAATACTCTTTCAAACACACAGTCACGTTGTACAATGCCATTATGACTATTAGCAGGTAGCTGGGCAATAGACTTGCCTAGAAGGAGGGTGGAGGGAGAATTCTATCGTCAAATGTATTTCTTAGTTGGGTTGGCTGTATCACAACCGGCTGTGATTGGTTGCAATTTCAGTTTAATCCACAAGAAAAAGTAGACCGCGTTATGAAGAGGGTCTGAACACCCCTCGTCTAACCTAATCTACTATATTTAACATTGCTCCCCCAAATATTTATTTATTCTTAGTTCCTTTACTTTAGATTTGTGTGTGTTGTGAAATTGTTAGATATTACTGCACTGTGGGAGCTAGAAACACAAGCATTTCGCTACACCCACAATAACATCTGCTAAACACGTGTATTTGACAAATACATTTGATTTTGATTTATGGAATTATGTAGTAACCAAAAAAGTGTTCAACAAATAAAAATATCTTTGAGTTTCTTCAAAGTAGCCACCCTTTGCCTTGATGACAGCTTTGCACACACTAAGCATTCTCTCAACCAGCTTCTTGAGGTACTCACCTGGAATGCATTTCAATTAACAGGTGTGCCTTGTTAAAAGTTAATTTGTGAAATTTCTTTCCTCAATGCGTTTGAGCCAATCAGTTGTGTTGTGACAAGGTAGGGGGGTATACAGAGAGAGCCCTATTTGGTAGAACACCAAGTCCATATTATGGCAAGAACAGCTCAAATAAGCAAAGAGAAAGGACAGTCCATCATTACTTTAAGATATGAAGGTCAGTCAATCTGGAAAATGTCAAAAAGCATCCAGCGCTATGATGAAACTGGCGCTCATGAGGACCACCACAGGAAAGGAAGACGCAGAGTTACTTTTGCTGCAGAGCATAAGGTCATTAGATTTAACAGCCTTAGAAATTGCAGCCCAAATAAATGCTTCAGAGTTGAAGTAACAGACACATCGCAACATCGTGAATCAGGCCTCCATGGCCGAATTGCTGCAATGAAACCACTACTAAAGACATCAATAAGAAGAGGAGACTTGCTTGGGCCAAGAAACACGAGCAATGGACATTAGACCGGTGGATCCTTTGGTCTGATGTCCAAATTTGAGATTTTTGGTTCCAACCGCCGTGTCTTTGTGAGATGCAGATTAGGTGAATGGATGATCTCCGCTTGTGTGCTTCCCACTCTGAAGCATAGAGGAGGTGTGATGGTGTGCTTTGCTGTTGACACTCAGTGATTTATTTATAATTCAAAGGCTCACTTAACCAGCATGGCTACCACAGCATTCTGCAGTGATATACCATCCCATCTGGTTTGTGCTTTAGTGGGACTTTCATTTGTTTTACAACAGGACAATGACCCAACACACTTCCAGGCTGTGTAAGGGCTATTTGGCCAAGGAGGAGAGTGATGAACTGCTGCATCGGATGACCTGGCCTCCACAATCACCCGACCTCAACCCAATTGAGATGGTTTGGAATGAGTTGGACCGCAGAGTGAAGGAAAAGCAGCCAACAAGTGCTCAGCATATGTGAGAAGCTGGTTGAGAGAGTGTGCGAGAGTGTGCCGTGAGTGTGCAAAGCTTTCATCAAGGCAAAGGGTGGCTACTTTGAAGAATCTCAAATATAAACATGTTTTGTTTAACCGTTTTTTTTGGGTTACAACATGATTCCATGTGTTATTTCGTAGTTTTGATGTCTTTACTATTCTACAATGTAGAAAATAGTAAAGGGGAAAAACCCTTGAATGAGTAGGTGTCAACCTTTGACTGGTACTGTATATTTTAGACTGCTCGACTAAAAAAAATCTTGGTTGACCAACGGCCTATCGACCAAAAAGTAGACTAAACGGGGTCAGCCCTACTGTTTTGAGACTGTCAGAAGGCACATGGTTAGCTTCGCTATAGCATGTCGTTTGGTGGCATACTAAGAGCATGAAAGACTTAGCCAACCACAAACTCTTATTTTTCTGAATGATAAAGGCACAGAAGGCGTTACCATCGACTGAAACACCTCCGCAACGTGTTATATTCTCGCCAGCAGAAGCAAACTCCTTTGTCGGCGACTCTTTCGTACGCGCCCATGTGTGCGCGATTGGCACTTAACGGCTGCTGGATGTTTTCATATGTTTCTGTGCGTCAGATTGGACACCTAGTCCACTGCGCAATTGTGTAGGCTATTGTGCAACACCCAACATGATTTTCCTTTCCATTATTCATGCCGTTTAGAATGACGACAAATTAGTCATCTAGTGGGCTTAAAAAATATATATCTGGTAATCAGGTCATGAAATGTTTTTGTCCTAGATTTATTGTTAGACCTAATGTGTATCTCCTTTAATGTCAATTCATAAATGGTGGGCAATCGAATTGTGAATGTGACTTGATTCAATTTGAATAATGTGAATAACCTGATGGTGAGAGCCCTGTAACAAATTGACTGTTGTAGTCCCCTTAAACATCGGCTGTAACATGGTCTCTAAAATCACCATGTCTCCATTTCTATAGTTATGCGAGTATTTAAACGGATGCATAGTTTCACATTTTCTTTCTCATCTTCTCAGGAACAGGCAATAGGCTACAGCACACGGCGTAGTACATTCCCCGAAAGCATCATTTACACTATGCAAATCTGTAGTGCATACACTATATCCAAGCCTTTTGTGCATACAATACATGCAGGGATATGCAAGTCTGTTTCTGCTTTAGCTAGCTTCAATGCTGTGGTCATGGTAAAATCTCTGTCGTGCCAACGACAAAGGAATTGCCTAAAGCAGACACACCGGCACCCTAGGTTGGTTCTAAATATCGTCCTTTACCTCACCGCTAACGTTACCATTCACAGTTAAAATCACCCATTCGTTAGTCATTCTTTATTACTTGGATGGATGACACCTGTGATAATGGAATTACTTATTACCTCCTACAGACGATGACTGGCAGGAGGAGCACAAGCGCCTAGCCGAGCTCGAAGAACAAAAGAACAACGGACTCGGAGGTTTAGGACTAGGGGCACTAGGGATGGGGGGAATGGGAGGAGATAACGCCTCCACTGTTCACCTTCCTCCTCCCGCCAGTCGTGTCCCCCACCCGTCTTCCCTCCCCCCACCACATCACTCCCTCTCGTCGATGCCCCCTCCGGGCCTGGAGAAGAGGGGGGGAGGCGACCTAGCCGAGTCCCTAGCCATGTTGATTCTCGGGGCGGACCCGGCCATCGCCAGTGTGGGTGGTCCAGCCGGGCCTGGTGACCGGTCCACTGGTCTCCCTCCTCCCCCTTCCATTCCCCAGCAGCACCACCACCCCTCCCAGCTCCCTCCCCACCACCCGCTGACCTCGTCTGGGCTACCCCCCGGCCCACTGCACCCCTCCCTGCTTAGCTACCAGCAGCATCAGCACCTCATACGCCGAGGGGCGGCCCCCATGCCACAGGTGAGACAATCTAGTATACTCTACTGTAGTAACGCTGCAGATCATTGTATCTTGTGCCGTGGTTCTCAAACCTCTCCTGGGTACTCCCAGCCATTCCATGTATTTGATTTATGCCAGAGTTAGGCACACCTGACTCAACTTGTCAACCAAATAGCAAACTCTTGACTAGGTGAATAAGGTGAGCTGGTTCAGAGCTACAACATCATTTTGAAATGTCTGGGGGTCCCCAAGGAGAGGTTCGAGAACCACTGATCTAGTATTCTGTAGCTCTATATGCTGCAGAACTACGTTATAGGGTTTGGAGAAGGAACTATCAGCTCGTTCAATGAGGGGCGACTATTATGCATCACTAGGGGAGCGGTGCCTTCTGACACGCTTTCTCTTCCTCTGCCTCTCTCTTTCAGATGAACTCACACAATATCTGGGAGAACAACTTGGGATTCGGGCCTGTGAGCATCACCCCTGGACTACTCACTCAAATGGAGGTAAGACACCTGCCTGTTTTGAAACAGGCTGTAACAGGGATGTACTTCCTGAATTTGTCAAGTAAGAACACTGCTTTTCGGTTACGAACTGTTTAGCTACATTGTGCCTTGCTGAATGTGGCCCTGTACTTTACATGAAAAACAACATAGCTGGCACATTTGCTCTCTGAATGACTTACCAGATCTTGTTTAAACCAATTTTATTGATTGTAGACTTTGATTCAAAAGTTAAACTCTCTCTTCTTCCCCCTCTTTCCAGGACAGTCCACTTATGTCTATCATCAAAGAAGTGGGGCTGCCCAATCGGCCTCCGCCAATGATGAGCGAGGATGGGCGGGACTTGTCGGAAAGGGCCCCCCCGCCTCGCTCGTCCTCTCCCGTGATTGGTAGCCCACCAGTGAGGGCTGTGCCTATCGGGACTCCGCCCAAGCAGCCGATGAGTCATGCAATGAATCATCAGCAGCAGGTCAGTGGGAGAATTATGCCCTTTCTCCCTCTTTTTAGTAATCATTATTGACTGTTACCTCATCTTCTCTCTGTATGCAAAATACTCCCACTTATAGTTATTTGTGTCATTTTGGCTCTTTCTTGTGAACTGTGTATACCCTTCTCAGTGTAGTTTTGTTTAACATGGCATTATTCTGCAGAAATAACTACTGTTCATAGTTATTAGACCAGTGGTCTCAAACTTCCAGTTCACGGGCCACATCTGGCCCCCGAGTTACACTATGGTGGCTCACGGGCCTGGAGTTTGAAACCACTGTATTAGACTATTAGTAAGTGCTTGGTGTTATCCTCCTGTTTTTGAATCTACTCTCTTCCTATCTGTTGCAAAGCTGGAGTTAACCCTCTGTGTACAGTTATAGGCTAATTAGTTGTATTGAAACCCTCTCCCTCTCTCTCCTGTGTGTGTGTTGCAGATCCACCACCCCACCGCCATTCATGTGCGAGCCCCGGTCCAACACCAACACCGCTACCCCCCTTCCTTCCCCGAGCGCATCTCTCCCAACACCCTCTTAAACATCGCTGTGAGTCCTACCTCTCCGGCCTTCCCTTACTTTATTAGGTGGGGCATGTGAAGTTGTGGAATGTTAAGTGTTTTATTTTGGTTGTCTGTTGTGATGTTTTTGACCAATTGTTGAATGAGTGTTTCAACAATTACTCAGTTACTTCCGTGAGGGTGGATATATAAATATAAATTATTCCATAGCAGCTAGCTTGGTTTTGGCTCAATAGCTTGGCTCATGGATGGACTCTCTAGCTCACTGCAGATTCAGGTTCCAGGTCAGTTTTGGTTCTGAGTTGGGTTCTCTCTCTCTGTTAGAACTCTCCTCTGTGTCGTCCTCCGTTCCCGGCCAGCATGGGCCCCGTTCTGTCCCAGATCCAACGCGCCCAGATGCTCAACTCTCAGGTGAGACTTAACCAGTGGCAACCTGTCATTCAGGTCAGGTGGGGCAGAGTTTAGCATGTTATTTTGGCATTAATATGTGTCACATATCAGTTTGCAAACTATGTAAAAAAGAAAAGTCATTGAGTTAATAAAGCTGCATACAAACATGGTCTCTTTTTTGCTTTCTTGAGTAAGGCAGGTGTTTCAGCCTAGCTCAGTGCTTGCGGCGCAGCCAGTGGAAAATACGGAGCGTAGGGGTTGGTAATGTTCTCTCTAGTTGCGCTGTGATTGGCTCAGTGTTCTGTCACTCATGGGGACACTATGGCACCGCAAAATCTATGGGTAGAGCTCAAATTCAAGGCGCTTGGGTGCTGCCATAGAGTTACATTAGAAGTGCCCATCCAAGAATCCAAGGTCATTGGCCACAGATAAAATTACGTCAAATCACATATCTACAGTAGCTTTGATTGGACTGATCGTGTCAACAACATACTTTCAAAATCTTAGCTAGCAAGCTAGCAGTCATCATGGATCAAGTCGACAATCTACTGTCAAATCCTTTTCAATCCTTGTCATATGAAGGGTAATGATAGATAAAACGTATCGGTGCTCAACGGCCATTGGACATAAACATTACACAACAAGTTGGAAATCGCAAATTCAACAATGAGTGGTTTGTAAGGAATCTGTGGCTAACTGCAAGCATTGCAAATCAATCATTAGCCTGCTATTCACTGGAGTGGATGTCTGGGTTTAAGGGTCTCTTTTCCAACCTTCAAAGGATAGACGTTCAACATTGGCCATGCTGTCAATTCAACATTACTTCTGCCGCTTTCAAAATAACTGGAAACTCGGAACTGGGAAATCTCAGACTTCAGTGAGTTAACGACAACTGGGAACTCTGGGGAAAAAACGAGCTCCGACTGGGGAAAATACATTTTGAACGGTCATCCAACTCGGAATTCCAAGTCGGGAACTCGGGCCTCTTTCTAGAGCTCCGACCTGAAGATCACTAACGTCATGATTCAACCTTGTTTTTTTCCCGAGTTCCCAGTTGTCTCGAAAGCACCATGAATCCGGAGAATGCCAGACTTTGATGACAAAATTTGCCCACCAAGGACTGCCGCGCCACCTTCCAGTTCATGTGAGCACAGAACAACAAGGTGAGTCCAAAAATGTATGCTGCTGCATAAATTATATAATATGCCAGGGATACATGTATACTGTAGTTAAGAATGTAATACTAAGTGTATGTTAGTAGCCCATGTGCCTCACCCTAATAATTTAGCCTACTGTTCTGACTTGGAGCTGCACATGTAGCCCTGAGCCTGTTTCAGAGAAATTTCATTGAATATTGTAAATGCTTTTGTGGTCTGCTTCTATGCCTACTTTATCCTGTGGTTCTGACTTGGTGTACAGGGGGAATATTGTAAGAACGGCCCATGTTCTGAATTCTGTTGCTATACGTTTCTGAACAAATGGTTATAATCGACTATGTCCGTCCTAGCTCGCTTATTTGTATTAATCAAAATTACGGATTGCCTCTTATTCGCTCGTTGTCCCCTTATGCCACAGTTTGTACATCTCAATCTTCATTAGAAACCACATTTTGTTTAAGCAATTCAGCCATCTCAGCTATGTATTTTTTTTTTTTTTTTTTGGGAAATAAATGAGACTGAAGGAACTGTTACGCTGCGAGACAAGGCTCCGCTGATAGCCAGGTGTAGCAGTTATAAAGCTGTCCCAACACCTTACATAGGTTCTAACAGTTTGTGAGCACCGTCTGTCAACGTTATAGTTCATTGAATGTGTTGTGTAGTGGCTTTGCTGGTATGCATCTAAAAACATTTTTGGGCGTTTGACCCACCAAGATGTACACGCTAAAAATCGTCACTGGCCTCAACACCTGGACTAAACACTCACCTGTGTTCTCATCTGTACACCTGAATGCACTCGCCTTGAGCCGTCTCACTTACAAGTTTGGCCACCTGGGGTGTATTCATTCGTAAGTGCACACCGTACCAAAAAGTGTTGCAATGTATTGGCAAATGAAGGAAACTCTGGGTAGTGTACTATGCTTTGTGTGTATGTGGGGTGGTGTTGAGAGAGATCCGATTGGCTTGTTGCGCTCTGTTTCATCTGAAATTTGGCCCAAATATGTTCTATCCCATTAGATCAGACCACTGTAAAATGTAATTTTGGTGGTTTTATGCTTCTGTAACACTTTTGTTTTATCTTAATGCTTCATCATTTATTTATTTTATATTGCTGTTAACTTTTGATGTGCTTTTTGCTGTTTTTTTTTTCATGTAATATTTCTGCTTATAATATTATTATTTCTTGTAAAAAAAAACACAAAAAAAACAACATTGTTAAAAAAAATTCTATACGGTAATTTAGTCCCTCCGTTTCAGACCTTTTGCTTCCGATTGGTGCGTAGGGAATACACCGCATGCTCACTCCCTATGAACAAAAATGATTCACATGTACATTTACATTACATTTACATTTAAGTCATTTAGCAGACGCTCTTATCCAGAGCGACTTACAAATTGGTGCATTCACCTTATGATATCCAGTGGAACAACCACTTTACAATAGTGCATCTAACTCTTTTAAGGGGGGGGGGTTAGAAGGATTACTTTATCCTATCCTAGGTATTCCTTAAAGAGGTGGGGTTTCAGGTGTCTCCGGAAGGTGGTGATTGACTCCGCTGACCTGGCGTTGTGAGGGAGTTTGTTCCACCATTGGGGTGCCAGAGCAGCGAACAGTTTTGACTGGGCTGAGCGGGAACTGTACTTCCTCAGAGGTAGGGAGGCGAGCAGGCCAGAGGTGGATGAACGCAGTGCCCTTGTTTGGGTGTAGGGCCTGATCAGAGCCTGAAGGTACGGAGGTGCCGTTCCCCTCACAGCTCCGTAGGCAAGCACCATGGTCTTGTAGCGGATGCGAGCTTCAACTGGAAGCCAGTGGAGAGAGCGGAGGAGCGGGGTGACGTGAGAGAACTTGGGAAAGTTGAACACCAGACGGGCTGCGGCGTTCTGGATGAGTTGTAGGGGTTTAATGGCACAGGCAGGGAGCCCAGCCAACAGCGAGTTGCAGTAATCCAGACGGGAGATGACAAGTGCCTGGATTAGGACCTGCGCCGCTTCCTGCGTGAGGCAGGGTCGTACTCTGCGAATGTTGTAGAGCATGAACCTACAGGAACGGGTCACCGCCTTGATGTTAGTTGAGAACGACAGGGTGTTGTCCAGGATCACGCCAAGGTTCTTAGCACTCTGGGAGGAGGACACAATGGAGTTGTCAACCGTGATGGCGAGATCATGGAACGGGCAGTCCTTCCCCGGGAGGAAGAGCAGCTCCGTCTTGCCGAGGTTCAGCTTGAGGTGGTGATCCGTCATCCACACTGATATGTCAGCCAGACATGCAGAGATGCGATTCACCACCTGGTTATCAGAGGGGGGAAAGGAGAAGATTAATTGTGATCGTCTATATATACTGTTATGTGAAATGGGTGTTTGCATAAACACACGAGAGGAACATTTTGTCTGAAGAGATCCTTGAATTGTACACACCTCTCACTCTATCTTGGTTCGTGCAAGTGACTGTGACCACCACCTCAGACCAATTGGCAGTACGCCCAGAACGTTGCTCTGGGATCCTTTTCAGTTTCAAGGTCCTAACTTTGAGAGAAGCCTCGTCAGTCACATGCAGGAACCAACGTTAATAATGAGTAATGTAAATCATGCTTATATAACTTCTTTGTGGAGCAGTATATAAGGACTGAAAGGGAACCTGCTTTTTGGAATTTTCATCAAGCTTGGATTGAGTTTGAACTTCTCTGGATGTGATAATAAAAATTGATTCATTTACATTGAGTTTGAGTCCTTAAATTTCCACGACACACATTCAATGCCAGCCTCCCTCTAAAATATATCTATTTTTTTCTTTCCTTCTCCCTCTCTCAGGTTGCTGGCTTCCCCAGGGGCTGTCAGGGTCCCCCGTTGCTGCCTGGTGGCGGAGGCTTCAGGCCCTTCTTCGGCCAGCCCCCTCCCCACAGGATGGGTCCCCACCCCGGCGGGCCCCCTCCCAACCACGTCCCCTGTCCCATCATCCGGCACAACACCACGCACCTGCACCCCCAGCACCGCCGCATGCTCACCCAGAGGATGCAGAGTAGAGGAGGGTATGTAGACTGTGTGTGTGTATTAATAATTTGAGTTGTTCCAGCATCCGCATGTCACAGTGCTGTTGCCATAAACTGCCGCACGAATTTCCTTGAATTGCTAATGCTTTATTTTCAGCTAACCTGCAGCTGTGGAGCCTCTTTCTCACTTTGCCTCCCCTATCGTCTTTCTCCCCAGTGAGCGTGGCGGGCGTGTGGGGGACTGGCGGAGCAGGGACCCCTACAGTAACTTGATGACCCAGAGGGAGAAGGAGTGGGTGGCCAAGATCCAGATGATGCAGCTGCAGAGCACTGATCCCTACCTGGACGACTACTACTACCAGGTCAGTACAGCCAAGTCAATGGAAAAAGCCACGGCCCTGTTCATTAGGTACCAAACGGAACAAAATGGACTGAAATAGGGAGTGAGTAGTTGGTCCTATAAGAAACGCCTGTTTTTTGTTTTCTGGTGCAAAATCTTTTAAAAGTTTTTTTCTTCTGCGTGCCCTAATGAACATTACCTTGGTTTGTATTCACTAGGTGCAATTCACTATCGTTACCAGGCTAGACGGACCAATCCTGAATGGGATAAAGAGGGAAGCATGTCATAAACAAGATCATAATGTACACCAGGGAAACAACTGTTCCTGTCATTCAGACCCTTTATTAGTTCCACTTGGTGGTCTACCTCAATCAAATCCCTGTTCGCCTGCTTCTAGGGACCGATAGGTCTTGCTATCCTTTGACCTTTGTCAGAGCTCCACCTTTTAATTGAATGTTAATAAATAGATGTAGTATACTCCTGATACATTTTTATATGATTAGGAAACTTTTTTTCAGTAGTTGTCCCTGTTTATGGTGGATTAAATGCAGAAATATGTAATTAAATGGATGCCAATTTTGTGTTGCCTGGCAGAATTACTTTGAGAAGATGGAGAAGAGGCAGGAGCGAGACAGAGACGGCGTGAGGAAGGAGCATACCACCAAACTCATCACCCCCCAGGTGGCCAAGCTTGAACACACCTACAGACCAGGTAACGCATGAATGATTATCATAAAACTAGGATGATACATGATGAAATCCAGACCTGAGTTCAAATAGTGATGGCACACTACCTGGTGTACCAAATGGGCAGGGTTTGCACTTTGGGGACTATTGCGTTGGTTCCTAAATAGGCCGGGTTTGCACTTTTGGGACTTTTTTAAAAACCTTTATTTAACTAGGCAAGTCAGTTAACAACAAATTCTTATTTTCAATGACAGCCTAGTGGGCTAACTGCCTTGGGGGCAGAACCACAGATTTGTACCTTGTCAGCTTGGGGATTTGAACTTGCAACCTTTCGGTTACTAGCCCAACGCTCTAACCACTAGGCTACCCTGCCGCCCCTATTGCATTGGTTCCTTTGCACCAGGCAAGCTCAATCAAGTATTAAAAAGAGAACCAATACCATTTTAACCAAGATCTTATTAAATAATCATCACATCACCTTTGTGTGGATGTATCTGTGACATGCGTGTGTATCGTCTCCTCCCCCCTCCCCCACAGTGCAGTTTGCAGGCTCGCTGGGTAAGCTGACTGTGTCCAGCGTCAACAACCCCAGGAAGATGATCGACACGGTGGTGACTAGTCGCACTGACGACGAGGTACGTACTACACACACACACACACACACACACACACACACACACACACACACACACACACCACAATCTCTCCAGACTCCCGTGTCTCACGAGTTCTGCCATTCTATCTCCTGCTGTTTTTGTCTCTGACGTATGTTCCCAGTTCCTTATCACGCTCTGTTCTTATTATATTGCTTTTGTCTCGCTACTCCAGATGTTACTGTCAGTTGTTTGGTCTATCTTTCCTGCATTGATATGGAGACAGGACAACATTACTTATTTTCAGGAACTTGTTGGTTCCTTTTTTCTGGGCTCCGTTATTTACTTAACAAATAAGAAATAATCAAAATGTGCATTTATAAATCATAACAATTTTAATCGAAATACAGCTGTAAACAGAAGTCAAAGATCAAACATACAACTGATGTCTCTCCTGAGTTCTGCAAAATAGGATAAGTCCAAGTTGCTTTTAATATGCTTGCAGTCAACCCCTAGTGATGTAACTGCCTAGGTCAATACCTTCTACTCATGAGACCAAGCCCATGCATATACAATTTTACAAACTTGCAGGAGAGACACTAGTTCCAGTGTTTTCTAAGGGCTCAGCAGTAATTTTCCACTCCCCAAGTTGCTTTATAGTAGGATGTCTGGGTTGTTGCCGTAGGAGGGCAACAATGCACATTTGTGGCCTGCTGGAGGTAATTTTGCAGGGCTCTGGCAGTGCTCCTCCTGCTCAAAGGCGGAGGTAGCGGTCCTGCTGCTGGGTTGTTGCCCTCCTACGGCCTCCTCCACGTCTCCTGATGTACTGGCCTGTCTCCTGGTAGCACCTCCATGCTCTGGACACTACGCTGACAGACACAGCAAACCTTCTTGCCACAGCTCGCATTGATGTGCCATCCTGGATGAGCTGCACTACCTGAGCCACTTGTGTGGGTTGTAGACTCCGTCTCATGCTACCACTAGAGTGAAAGCACTGCCAGCATTCAAAAGTGACCAAAACATCAGCCAGGAAGCATAGGAACTGAGAAGTGGTCACCACCTGCAGAATCACTCCTTTATTGGGGGTGTCTTGCTAATTGCCTATAATTTCCACCTTTTGTCTATTCCATTTGCACAACAGCATGTGAAATTTATTGTCAGTCAGTGTTGCTTCCTAAGTGGACAGTTTGATTTCACAGAAGTGTGATTGACTTGGAGTTACATTGTGTTGTTTAAGTGTTCCCTTTATTTTTTTGAGCAGTATATATATATATATATATATATATATATATATATAAAAAAATCTGTTGTCTAGGACCCTATAAATGTAGTGGGGGTAGGAGTCTTATAGCCCTTCCCCTTATATTAATACAACATAAGCATAATCAACTATTATAATACATCAAACATTTGGTGCAGCCCTTATCATGACCCAAAGTTGGCCCCATCAAACCTATCTACTGAAATAAAACCGCTATTATGGGTATTGTAGTACAGTGGTAACCAACCTTTTTTGGTTACTGTACTCCTAAAACACTTTCACCTGCCTGAAGTACCCCCTCATGCTCGTGCGTCCGCCGTGATTCCAAGATTAGGTGTAAATTGGACCAAATTAGGATGAATATCAATATTAGTCAATTAACTGAGAGTGATGATAATGTATTACTATAATACTAATGTACTCTGAACATCAGTTATCTTTTTATATAACTTTTTTTCAGATAAATTATACAAAAACAAAGCTCACATTTTATACACATACTCCCAATACATGTAACCCATATGTATAGACTTGTGTATGACCAAATGAGGACTCTCCAATCAATGAGAGAGTTTACGCTGTCTCTCACTCACAAGCTTTGTCAGTCTTGGGGGACATGTGGCAACAGCAGTGATCAGGCTTTTCTCCAAGTAGAGTTCGCTCTTGTGCATGGTCTTCATTAGGGTCATGGATGAAAGTCTCACTTCATATAAACATTGTAGATTCAAAGGGCCGCAGTTCATTCGTTGTACATTTCCCCCCAAGTCAGGATATTCCTTCACATCACACCAGAAATGTGACACTCTTGTCTCCGAGTACCTCATCTTCAGGCCACGGTTTGAGGACACGTACAGAAGATTTTCCTGCAGTCTGGTAGGACTGTTGTTGGTACTGTCAGTCATGAAAGGATTATTCACCCAGTCAAGTTTAGCAGACTCGTTTTCAATGTCAGGGAAGTAGAAGTTGAACTCAGTTTGGATAAACGTGAGCTTACTGTTTTCACCATAGGAGCTCTGCCAACATCACCTGTAGAAAGGTAGGTGTCAAGCTGCTGGAGACTAAGTATATCCCCATCTTTGCCTTTCCTCTCCCAGAGTTTGATCTTCTTTATGAATCCACACACTTTGTCATACATGTTTTAGAATGTGTGTATTTTTTGCCTTGCAGAGTTAAGATTCAGGTGGTTCAGTTTGCGGAACACAGCAAAGTGGGCTACCCAGTCTGTGCCCTCCAACACGACCACGGGGGGGGGGGGTGCGAGTGCTCAGACAGAAAATCACTTCGGCCCGCAGCTCAAAAAAAGCCTCTGTATCGTTTTCCCTCTGGGTAGCCAATGGATGTCGGTGTGAAGCAGTAGCTGCTGGTACTCAGTCACACTGTCATCACAGAGGCTTTCAAAACAAGTCAGTGATTCGGAGGACTGGACTGGATAAAGGGAATCACTTTCACTGCCTTTTTCTAAAAACATCATGGAACTCCGGACTCATTCTCTTGCTGGCCAATGCCTCCATGTGAATTCCATTCAACGTCCGGGTTTACTTTGTGCGCAATTGATCCTTTCATTCTCCCAGTCATTGATGCCGCACCATCCGTGCACACACGAACCACGGATTTCCAATCCAGATTGTGTTCTGAGGATTGTGTTCTCCCGGTTAAGCTTCTCACAGGACCGAATGTGCTCATTCATTTCCTAAATGTCTCAGTATCGCACAAATGCAATCAACTCTGTTTAAAAACTGACATCCGTCCGTTCGTCCAGCTGCAGGTCAAATGAACAGGAATTGAACTTTCCCACCACTTGATCAATAATATCAACGCCCATGTCGTCGATTGTACAGCACACCGTGTTATTTGACAATGGTACGGTCTTCAGTGCATCAGCGGCTGCCTTATCAGTCATAGTTTCAGTGAGGATAACAGCAGCAGGCAAAATGAACTCCTCGGCTATAGTGAATGGCTTTTTTGACTTGGCCACAAGTAGCGACATAGCGTATGAAGCCTCCAATGCTTTGGTTGACACTAGTCACTTATTTTAATTTCTCTTGACTTCCCTTAAATTCTGACTGCTTTCCATGGAAAACTCTGTGGTCTTAGCCACACAGGAAAGAGGCTTGGTGGTGTTGTAAATGGGTTAGTTTCATGCTATTATTTGAGAGCCCGTCGTTGCAGAGGAAACAGGAGGTGAAACTGAAGACTGTTAATGAAATTGACGTTACTTTGATTTTTTCTTTTTTCCACGGGTTCACTTGAGCTGGCTCTACTGCTGCTTGAAAAAGTGTGTTTCAGCCATTGATCCATAGCTAGTTTCAACTCAAAGCTAGCTGTTAGCTGAAATGGGGAGCCACTAGTGTGGAGCAGAGGGTCAGGTGCACTTGGGCGTGAGCAGAGGATAAACAGGCGGGCAGAGGCTAGGGAGACCGAGCAATGCACACCGAAACGAAGGTTTTGGAAAAGTAGTCCCATAAATATAAAATAAACTGGAGATTTCACCCCAGTGACCTCAGTAAATCTTTTCTTGTCTATTAAGATTGAAATATATATATTCGGCACGTTTTGGAATAATGTCCCGCGTACCCCTGGGGACTGCCCACCTACCCCCCCGGTTGGGAAACACTGCGGTGGTACAGTATTCTGCTCCTCTAACCGCTCCCTCTGTCCCACGCAGGAGAAGAGAGAGAAACAGGTGTGGAATAAGAGACGGCAGATCCTCTACACTGTGGAGAAGGTAAAGAGGAGGAAGGGGAAATTCATTTGTTTTACCTTGATTTTCTTTTTTCACTTCCTCTGCCTGTTTTGAACTCTGCAGTGCTCTCACTCTTAACATGTGTTATATCTGTATAAACTCCATTATCTCTTTGTAACCATCTTGTGTTGGTACCTTCTTGCGTAGCTAGCTAGCAGTAACTATGTGCCTAAACGTTGGTGATGCCTATTCAATTATTGGGAGCATATATATTGTGCAATATCTTTATTCATTTATTCTATTTTTTCGCATTTGTAACAATTTACTACTACCTACTCATTATCTATGACGCTCTGCACTATTGCCACGCATCCCCCTAAAACACTCTTGAGAGCTTGGCGCTCAGGGGACCCTAACACGATCTCCCTCCCCCTCTCTCCATCAGATGTACAGTCTGCTGCTGGAGGTGCAGGACTTTGAGAAGCGCTTCATGCAGACGCCGGAGGAGCAGAGAGAGGCCCTGCTGGAGCAGCACAAAACCCACACGCTGCAGCTCTACGCCTCCCTGAAGGAGAAGGAGTGGGACGACAGGTGAGATGGAGGGATGGGTAGGTGGGAGAGGACAAGACCCACACTCTACAGCTCTACGCCTCCCTGAAGGATAAGGAGTGGGACGACAGGTGAGATGGAGGGATGGGTAGGAGGGAGAGGACAAGACCCACACTCTACAGCTCTACGCCTCCCTGAAGGAGAAGGAGTGGGACGACAGGTGAGATGGAGGGATGGGTAGGTGGGAGAGGACAAGACCCACACTACAGCTCCCTCGAGGGGAAGGAGTGGGACGACAGGTGAGATGAGAGATGGATAGGGGGAGGAGGGAGAGGACAAGACCCACACTACAGCTCCCTCGAGGGGAAGGAGTGGGATGACAAGGTGGGATGAGAGATGGATAGGGGGAGGAGGGAGAGGACAAGACCCACACTACAGCTCCCTCGAGGGGAAGGAGTGGGACGACAGGTGAGATGGAGGGATGAAGAGGAGAGGATGGGGTACGTGAGGGAGAGAGGGGGAGGACAAGACCCACACTCTACAGCTCCCTCAAAGGGAAGGAGTGGGACGACAAGGTGCGCAAGGTCCAACAATAACTTTGTCACGGACCCAGTCGGACAAAAATCTGTTGACCCCGGACTTGGGGTAGTTAAAATGCATAAAGATCATGCAAGGCCTATAGGTTGGCATGCTTTCTCTCTATATTCAGCTACTAAAAGGCTACATATTGTTATTATGGCTTGAAAAAGCTGTGTAATATAATTTAGGCAATGTAGGTCATTACATTGTATTAGTTGCAATAATTGTTGTTTCTAAAGTATGTCATTTTGAGAAGAGTATTTTTTTGTACATTTCAAAACAGGACGCTTCCCCTTTTTAAGAATGAGTCCCAGAAAATAGATATCTGGCTCCAGTAGGCCGGTCAAGATGAATGCTAGGTGTGTTTTTATAGCTTTCTTTTTGAAGCCATTCAACAGTAGCAAGCAGTAGGTTCACTATTGAAGGTTTACGTTTGTAAATCACTTCCCTTAAAATAAATCAGCGCAACGAGTGGATTGACGAGCGCTGCTCTTTGCACACAGCCCGCGTGTGCTGTGTGACGGCATCAACACGTTCTGCTCAAGCAGTTGTGACTTGCGGGGGGGTGGGGGTGGTCCTTGAAGGAACTGCCAATCATTTTGCGTGTGGTTTTCAATAGACTGCGACCGAGCATGTGAACGTTGACCTGGAACGCAGAAATGCGCCGAGGGAGTTGACGAGATCCACTGGGCCGACACATTTATTTGCTGGCCCCGGGGCAGCGGGCCGTCGTTATCGTCGGCGCCTGGGTGAGGAAGGAAGGATGGAGGGAGAGGAGGGGAACGTGGGTCCCTGAATTCCAAATGGACTCCGAGCTCCTCCTCCCTAGACGCTTGCGTAGATCTGAAGGGTTGTGATCGGTGGAAATGACTATTGCTTATACCGATCCAATCCTTTCAGATCGGCTTGTGCCTAGGGTGAAGGGGCTAGGGAACGATTTGGAATTAGGGGTAGGGAGGAGCGGGAGGGGTGAACATGACCTCCCCATACCCTGCAGCTTCACCGCTCCCTCAGCCAACCGGCAGTCACTAATGTTCAATGTTAAGTTTCAAGTAGTCAACCCCCCCCCCTCCCCAGCGCTATTTGGCGGAAACCCTAATTGTCCCGAAAAGCTTTGCTTCCCCCGTCACTAATATTCACCACAGACTCACTCGCCTCTTCTCCTCCATCTGTCCCCACATCCTGCAGGGTGAGTGACGAGCAGTGCCTGTTGATCATGTCGGTGCGTAAGGGAAAGCGCCTCATCTCCAGGCTCATCCCTTTCCTGCCTCCGCTGCAGGCCGCCACCGTTGTCATGGGGATTGCCCGGAACCTGCCCGCCCTGGCCAAGAAAGACAAACAGGACCAGGTATAGATAGAGGCACACATACACACACAGTTGGTTAGCGTCAGGTCTTTATTGCAAAAAACAATGTTGTCTATGAGATACTCAAGCCCACACACACAGAGACGCACGCACTCACACATGCATACATACTCACCTACATAGACGTATTTAATGCTCATAAGTGGTCTATAATTGCTCTTCCCCTCTCCCCCAGGTGCTGTGCTGGTTGGTGGAGCCCATTGCCGTGGTGATCTCATCCCTATCTAGCGCCTCGCTCACAGATTTGCTGCAGGAGCTGCAAGGCAGCGAGGGTCAACTGTCCAGAGTGTTACAAAATAAGGTACCTGCACTGACCCACTATACAACCTGCCTGCTGTTAGAATGATGCAAAATAGTGCACGTTATTTTTCTCTGTCCAGCTGTGAAAATGGTTCAGGTTCAATGACGATAAATAAGGCCATGATATCATTGACGTTATGAAGTCGGTGCACTCACTTTTCCTGTCCCCGTCTCTCCTTTTCTACCATCTCGTTCCTTTTCTCTCCATCCTCCCAGTTTGGTGTGACGCTGCTTTACCTGATCCTGAGTGAAGGAGAGAGAATGCAGAGCTCCAACCCCACCTGTCAACTCATGGATGACAATCGATGGTGAGCACAGCCCGCCCTTTTACTAGTCAGAAACCGGTGTGTGTTTTGTGATTGGCAACATTTAGAATGGCTGTTAGATTTTTACATTCATCAATATTAGCTAGTATTGTTCCATCAGAAGCTTAAAAAAATAAGGTACCAGTAATGGCTAGTGATGCATGGTCAATGTCTCCACCTAGCGGCAGGTTTGGGAAACACAGCAACTACAAACCTATACATCTTTTTTGGATGTTGATAACACTGTTTGTTTATTGTGGTTGCAGTCTTAACTCTCCACCTTGTCTGTGTCCTTTCGCTTCTTGCTTTCCCTCCCTCTCTTCGCTCTCGCAGGACAGAGTTGGTGTTCTCTGTGACCAGGGAGCTGCTCAACGTGCCCTCCTCGTCCCTGTCCCCTCCTCTCTTCACCCCTCCCAACCTGCTCTCTCTCTTCTCGCGCTACGTAGACCGACAGAGGCTGGAGCTGCTGCAGGAGAAGTTACAGTGAGTACAGCCTCTCGCGTCCTGAAGTGTGCTGTTCCTACCTCCCCTTCAATGATTTGAAAAGCATGGATGGTAAACAAGTTCACATGCACAATGCCTTGGCGCTTTTTGAGTACATTGTGTTAAGGTGCTGAGGGTTGTGAGTTCGCATCCCAGTCGGAAGGGGAATTTCCAATTTGTCACACACTTCAGGGTGACTGAGGGCGGCAGTTAGCCTAGTGGTTAAGAGCGTTGGGCCAGTAACCTAAAGGTACCTGGTTCGAATCCCTGAGCCGACTAGGGGTAAAATCTGTTGACGTGCCCTCGCAAGTTAAATCGCTTGGGATAAGAGTGTCTTCTAAATTACTCAAATGTAGAATGGGAGGAATTGGATTTAGTACACACACGTTCTTCTTTGACCATCGGACATTTACTTTGGACTCCATCTGTTTACTGCTTTCTCACAATAAACCCTCCTTCCTTTTCTCTGTCTTAGGATCTCCGCATTGTCGAGGTAGAAGTGACGACAGACATCAAGAGAACCCCAGTTGAAGCGTGTGTGCGCAGAAGAGTAGGATGTCTACTAGGGTTGATAATGATTTTAATCCAGCAGAATCTCTTGTCATTTTTTTCTTTGTGTCCTTTAGGTGTGTATGGGGATGCGTGTGAGTGAGCGATGAAACTGAGAGAAAATAAAATCAGCTTTTTTTTATTCTTAACGTTGATGCCTGTGATAAAACATCAAATTAAAAAGTATTTCTATTGTATACAACTGTTTGTGCTGGTTTGTTTCACTCTTCGTCTCATTTGTTGAAGACTAGCAACCAACAAGGTGTCGCGCTACCAACGCCAGGGCCGTGGGTTCGATTCCCGCAAAGGCCACATGAAAATGTATGCACTCACTCTGCTGTAAATAGCTTTAAATAGAAGAGTATGCTGAATTTCATCGTGTTAGAATCATTCAATTATCATTCAATAACCTTGCCTGTCACTTACGTGTCAAGATTGTGTTGCAGGATTCCCATAAATAGCAATACTGTTCCATCAGAGAAGCTGTAAATGAGATTACCCATAGACCCCTTTCTGTGTTTGCAAACATTGCCGCACTAGGGTGAGGAGTTGCAAGTTCGTGGCAGAACATGGGAGTTCTCATAGAACTGCAGCAAAAAAAAAGCCTACATTTACATGTTACTTATGAGTGCATTTCACATGACTTTTGGATTGTAATTGGATTTTAAGGCATGTATGAATGTCCTGCTTAATATGCATTACACTTCAACCAGTAAAATGCCTGATCGCTGACCCTACCATCTGGCTGCTGAACAGGATAGGTACATTTTCCCTATATCCGTGTAGTACATGAGGGCACAGTGCGATGCACAGTGCTTGCTTTGTAAGTAAGCTAGGTGTGAATCTATCTTGTGATTAAACAGGCTTATTGTAGGTTATTTTACTGATTTTAAAGATCATGGACTATTTCCCTGTTTTATATTGGGATACTTTTTATTAGATTTAAATAATGTTTCCGTATCTCAGTATCTTTAGAGTATCCTGTGAGGCAGATCAAAGTGCCCTATGGTCAGGAGAGCAGCTTGAAGGTTTTGGGGGAAACATTCCCCCAGATGAATCCAAATGTAGAGGCCTTTAAGACAGACAGGAGGAGGAGGCTCGTTCCTCTACAAAAAAAAAGGATTGTTGTCAAGACAATGGAGGACAGAGATGGTGTGGTTCAATTGGTGGCTCAACAATTTGTCCAAGGGAGCATGCAGGTGCCTTGGAGCAGGAAGTCAACTCTGTCATAAATCTGTGAAGTACTTGTCATTACCTCCTCTAACACAAGTATTTTTAATCAGTCCACACCCCTAAATCAATACACGTCACTATATTGTCCGTAACACCTATTTTAAATATACATACTGTCTCGAAACCATAACAGGTTCAAAAATGGTCTCAACTCTCTTGGGCTGCTCGAAGCATTGTGGAACCACCCGGACAGCTTCCGAGCACTTTTTGTGGGGACCTGCGGGACCTGTTTAAAGTAACCTATTCCATACCTGGCGGCAACCGGCGGTGTTTGGAGAATGACACCATCTGCCACTGGCTCAACTGGCTGGCTGAGGTGCAAGGTAAAATAGTCACTTGTTCAAGTTTATAGTTAACTGCATATTATTCCATTTTGTGATTTTAAATGTGTATTTTAAATGTTTTACTGTGTACTCCTCAGATGGAGAATGTCCTCTAACAGTGGCGATGGTGTTGGAGTTTGCTACTGGGGCAACGGTGGTGCCACCCCTTGGGTTTGAGGACACCCCGACCATCGAATTCCTCCACCTTTGGCAGCGATTACACCATAGAGTCTTCTTGGGTATGACGCTACATTTTTATTTATTTAATACATTTTAGAACAAGGCTCTAATGTAACAAAATGTGGAAAAAAAGTCAAGGGGGTCTGAATACTTTCCAAATGCACTGTATTTCCATATTGGCTGTTATTGTTAACTTAATGATCATTAATATTAAATTATACAGTCCATATTGTTTGTCTTGGTGTTTTTAAGGTTAGTTATTTTAGAAACACTTCACTAATAACCAATATCCTTTGCTGATATTGACTGAAGTACTGCTGCCATATTGCAGCCAACTCATTCAAATCTGATCATTTGATGTCCTACATTAAGAACATTAACTTCAACCATTATCATTTAATTAGAACTACATGGAATAAGGCTTCCCATCCACTGCATTAATTGACATCTCCACTTCTGGGAACTGCACCTTCGTAGTGACTTATCGAATTTCAAATGCATTGATCTAAGAACTAGATTCATTAGTCCTAGGCTCTCCAGCCTTGTTCCTGGAGAGCTACCCTCCTGTAGGTTTACATCAGGGCTCTCCAGCCTTGTTCCTGGAGAGCTACCGTCCTGTAGGTTTACATCAGGGCTCTCCAACCCTGTTCCTGGAGAGCTACCCTCCTGTAGGTTTACATCAGGGCTCTCCAACCCTGTTCCTGGAGAGCTACCCTCCTGTAGGTTTTCAATCCAACCCTGTTCCTGGAGAGCTACCCTCCTGTAGCTTTTCAATCCAACCCTGTTCCTGGAGAGCTACCCTCCTGTAGGTTTTCAATCCAACCCTGTTCCCGGAGAGCTGCCCTCCTGTAGGTTTTCAATCCAACCTCAGTTGTAACTAAACTCATTAACTTAAGCAGGTTGCTGTTAATCACAATGATATAAAATGTAACGGGGGCCGAACCACTGAATCCCTATCTTCATAGTTAATTTTTTTAAACTATAGGGCGTTCTCCACACAATTATTTATTTTAACAATTTATAAAAGTCCCGATTTGGGCATTACAAAAATGTAAGTTCTGTTTTAATAATGTCCATTCAGAATGTTCTGTTGTCCTCCCACAGCAGGCACGCTCTGAAGGCTCCAGTCCAGTGCTTGCAGTAGGCCTCTCCTGGGTCGTGTTGTACTGAGTGGAAGACAAATATTGTGTCAGCAGATGGAACGTTGTGTTAAAGTGCCATAAAGCAAAATACAATAACCATCGGCCGTATATCTTAACAGTACCTGACTCTCTCCAAATATGACCAAACAGAATCGTACTGGAATGGGGAAGTACTTAACTTTTGTTAAGGCCACCTGTGTCTTAAACTCTGGTCCCCATCCGTTTAGAGTTGAAGATGTCTGCCGTACCTTTCTAGAGACCAAATCATACAGAGTGTGAAAGAGCGGGAATGTTAGTATTATGAAAATGAACTGATTAAAAGGAACGAGTGGCGCTGAAGATATAGTGTCCAATCCCTCATCCCAGTAGGGGAGTATCAGGGGTGTATGTAGTAAGTCAGGTTGAAGTAGGAACGAGTGGTGCTGAAGATATAACTGCCATAACCCTCTGTAGATTGTCAACTCCCAGGCTGCCTCTGGGGCCTTCCAATGGAATTATTGTCCGCAACAGTACCATCTGTGTGTTGATGATGGTGAACTGGATTTGTTGCACAATCACCCATTCCGACCAATAAAGTGCTGCGGCGCAAGTGGTTGGGGGAGCTGAGGTGGTGGTTGGGGGAGCTGAGGTGGTGGTTGGGGGAGCTGAGGTGGTGGTTGGAGGAGCTGAGGTGGTGGTTGGAGGAGCTGAGGTGGTGGTTGGAGGAGAGCAGCAGTCTGGTGCAAATCAGAGATGGTAGATTTACAATTTTCGAGAAATTGGGCAGCCATTGTTAACTAGCTAGCTAATTTTACCTCGGAAGAACAGAAGTTCAGTGAACGTCTTTCATCAGTACCTGAGAC